>NC_044570.1:6680433-6696661 GCF_007565055.1 Rhinopithecus roxellana
ACATGGATAGGTACATAGTGGATGATAGATACATAGATACATAGATACATACATGGATAGACAGATGATAAATACATACGTACACATACAGATGATAGATACATAGATGATAAATAGATACACACATACATACATAGATGGACAGATACATAGATGATAGATACACACATAGATACATGGATAGATACATAGATGATAGATACATACATACATACATACACGGATAGATACTTAGATGATAGACAGATACATATATAGATGGATAGATGATCAATAGACAGATACATACATAGATAGACGATAGATAGATGCATACACACATAGATCCGTAGATGGATGGATAGATAAATAGATATCATGGCTAAATAGATGGAAGGGTGATAGATAGATCCATAGACAAGATAGATGGATACATGATAGATGAATAGCTGGATAATTGATGGATAACATGGATACATAGATAGATGATAGAGAAACCCTCGCATGCTAACTCAGGGTTTCTCCACCTCAGCACAGCTGACATTTGGGGCTGGAGGGCTCTCTGCGGTGGGGCTGTCCCAGGCATTGTAGGGTGTTCAGCAGTGACCCTGGGCTCCGCCCACCAGATGGGAGCAGCACCCCCACACTGCACACACCCAGACGTGACAGTCAAAAATATCTTCAGACATTGCCAGGTGTTTCCTGGACAGTAGGATCTCCTCAGTTCTTAGCAACTGAACTACACACAACCTACAAACATGCACACATTTGAGAATCTTTGAACATCAGACCATGCAATGCTGGCTCAATGCAAAATAGGACATTAAGGAGAGAAGCCCGGCCTGGTGAAATGGGGTGTCTGAGTTTGCTGGGGTTGCCATAGCAAAGTTCTGTACGCTGTACAGCTTAGACAACAAACACTGATTCTCCCACAGTCCTGGAGGCTGGAGGTCTGAGGTCAAGGTGTGGGCAGGGCTGGTTCCTCCCGAGGCCTCTCTCCTGAGCTTGGAGATGCCGTCTTCTCCCTGTGTCCTCACAGGGTCGTCCCTCCATGTGTGTCTGTGTCTTCAGCTCCTCTTCTCCTCTTCTTATGGGATATCTTAGTCCATTGCAGGCTGCTATCACAGAATACCATAGACTGGCTGGCTTAGAAACAACAGATATTCGGCCGGGCACAGTGGCTCACGCCTGTAATCGTACCACTTTGGGAGGCTGAGGCGGGCAGATCACCTGAGGTCAGGAGTTCGAGACCAGCCTAACCAATGTGGTGAAACCCCGTTTCTACTAAAAGAGAAAAGAAAAAAAATACACAAAAAAATTAACGGGGTGTGGTGGCAGGTGCCTGTAGTGCCAGCTACTCGGGAGGCGGAGGCAGGAGAATGGTGTAAACCCGGGAGGTGGAGCTTGCAGTGAGCCGAGATCGCACCACTGCACTCCAGCCTGGGCGACAGAGCAAGACTCTGTCTCAGAAAAAAAACCAAAAAACAAAAAACAAAACAAAACAAAAAAAACACACAACAACAAAGAAAAAACAGACATTGGCCAGGCATGATGGCTCATGCCTGTCATCCCAGCACTTGGGAAGGCCAAAGTGGGTGCATCACCTGAGGTGGGGAGTTTGAGACTAGCCTGGCCAACATAGAGAAACTCCATCTCTACTAAAAAATACAAAAAATTAGCCGGGCATGGTGGAGGGCACCTGTAGTCCCAGATACTCAGGAGGCTGAGGCAGGAGAGTCCCTTAAACCTGGGAGGCAGAGGTTGCAGTGAGCCGAGATCGTGCCACTGCACTCCAGTCTGGGCAACAGGGCAAGAGCCAGTCTAAAAAAAAAAAAAAAAAAAAAAAGCAAAGAAAATTCTGAAAGTCACTGACAGGCACATTGAGAGCAGGAGGGCTGCAGTAGTCAGGGCTTTCGAGCAGTTAAAGCTCTGCCTGGTGGGCTTTCAATGCTGTGGCCGTAACGGAGAACTTACAAGGATAAATGCAGGCGTGTTAAAGGCTGCTGGACCCCATCTCTGGTTAGCTGGAACTCCTGGAACGCTGGTATGGTTGACTGGGTTGATCCGTGTCTCCCCATTGATACGTCTACCAGGTGAATGGCACCTTATTTGGAAATCGGGTTCTTACATGTGCAATTAGTTTGTGATTTCAAGATATCATACTGGATTAAGGTGGACCCTAAGTCCAATGACAGGTGTCCTTGTAAGAGACAGAAGAGGAGACACAGACACAGAGGAGAAGGCCATGTGGAGATGGAGGCAGAGACTGGAGTGATCCGGCCACAAGCCCGGGACACCTGGAGCCCCCAGAAGCTGGGGCAGGAAGGATCGTCCCCTAGAGGCTTCAGAGGGAGCGTGGCCCTGCCTATGCCTTGATTTCAGATTTCTGACCTGCAGGGCTATAATGCAATTGATTTTCGCTATTTTAAGCTTCAGGGTTTTGAGTGATGGTTACCAGTAACCCCTATTCTAGGTCACTGAACCCTTCAGCTTTGCCTGCACCTGTTTATAGATAATTACTGTAATTTCCTTTGCTGTTTTTCTTTTCCTTTTCTTTCTTCTTCTTTTTTTTTTTTTTTTTTTTTTTTTTTGAGACGAAACCTCCCTCTTTCGCGCAGGCTGGAGTGCAGTCGCATGATCTCGGCTCACTGCAAGCTCCGCCTCCTGGGTTCACGCCATTCTCCTGCCTCAGCCTCCCGAGTAGCTGGGACTACAGGTGCCTGCCACCACGCCTGGCTAATTTTGTGTATTTTTTAGTAGAGACGGAGTTTCACCATGTTAGCCAGGATGGTGTCGATCTCCTGACCTCATGATCTATCTGCCTCCCAAAGTGCTCAGATTATAGGCATGAGACACCGCGCCCGGCCTTCCTTTGCTATTTTTCTTTATGATTTAATATCTCACCCGCGGCTGGGCCCGGTGGCTCACACCTGTAATCCCAGCACTTTGGGAGAGGCTGAGTCAGGTGGATCACCTGAGGTCAGGAGTTCGAGACCAGCCTGGTCAACACGGCGAAACCCCATCTCTACTAAAAATGCAAAAATTAGCCAGGTGTGATGGCAGGTGCCTGTAATCCTAGCTACTCCGGGGGCTGAGGCAGGAGAATAGCTTGAACCTGGGAGGTGGAGGTTGCAGTGAGTCGAGATGGTAACATTGCACTCCAGCCTGGGTGACAGAGTGAGACTCCATCTCAAAAAAAGAAAGAAAAGAAAAGAAAAGAAAAGAAAAAAGAAAAGAAAAGAAAATAAAAGAAAAGGAAGGAAGGAAGGAAAGAGGGAAGGAAGGAAGGAAAGAAGGAAAGAAAGAAAGAAAGGAAGGAAGGGAGGAAGGAAGGAAGAAAGAGAAAGAAAGAAAGAAAGAAAGAAAGAAAGAAAGAAAGAAAGAAAGAAAGAAAGAAAGAAAGAAAGGGAGAAAGAAAGAAAGAAGGAAGAAAATAAGGAAGGAAGGAAGGAAACACAAAAACACCTTCACCTGCATGGAGTTTATGTTATATGCAGTATAGTTTGTAAAGTTGTGATTCCCTCTATTGCTTCAAAACGAAGAAAAGTTACTTCTCCAAAAATATGAAATATGAATCTGTATGCTGCTGTTATTTTTAAATTTTTTTTTTTCAAAACTCACAATATTGAAAATCAGACATCACATGGTTTAGGTGGTTTTCTTCCTCCCGTTTATTTGACTATTCTGTAACTTCTCTGTTTTTCGTTTTCTCCACAATGTATTGCACACCCTCAGACGTCATTCCACAGTTAAGAAAATTAACGGTAGGTTCCGTTTTCTGTATCTACACATCACTGGCATATGATCTGGGTATATGATTATTTTTGACATTTTATTTTAAAATCTTTTGAGTCATAAAACGCTGGGGAAACAGTTCCCCGGAGTCTCCAGGCCACTCTGGGTTTATATGGAGCAGGTGTGGCTGGGCTCTTGGCGGTGGGGGCGAGGTTAAGAAAAATCCAAGCACAGCTCACGCGCGCCCCCTGCAGCCTGCTGCGCGCAAGGGACCCGCTGCCCTGGAGGTGGGGTCCATTTAGGGAGGGAAGGTACAGCCGAGACCACCAGGGCGTCCCTGACCTCGCAGCGCCCGCTCTGGTCCCATCCCTGAGCCCACAGGGGGTCCCCACGCCGCGCCCATCACCACGCGCGCGGATCCCCAATGTCCACGCCCCTCCCACAAGGACCCCCACCTTCTCCACACCCCTCCCACCCAGCCCGCGGGGACCCCCATATTCACTTCCCTCCCACCAGGCCCGCGGGGACCCTCATATCCACGCCCCTCCCACCGGTCCTGGAGGGACCCCCTCATCTCCACACCCCTCCCACCAGGCCCGCAGACAGCCCCATATCCACGCCCCTCCCACCAGGCCTGCGGGGACCCTCATCTCCACGCCCCTCCCACCAGACCCGCGGACAGCTCCATATCCACGCCCCTCCCACCGGTCCTGGAGGGACCCCCCCCATCTCCACGCCCCTCCCACCAGGCCCTCGGGGACGCTCATCTCCACGCCCCTCCCACCAGGCCCGCGGACAGCCCCATATCCACGCCCCTCCCACCCGGCCCGCGGGGACGCTCATCTCCACGCCCCTCCCACCAGGCCCGCGGACAGCCCCATATCCACGCCCCTCCCACCCGGCCCGCGGGGACCCCATCTCCACGCCCCTCCCACCAGGCCCTCGGGGACGCTCATCTCCACGCCCCTCCCACCAGGCCCGCGGACAGCCCCATATCCACGCCCCTCCCACCGGTCCTGGAGGGACCCCCCCATCTCCACGCCCCTCCCACCAGGCCCTCGGGGACGCTCATCTCCACGCCCCTCCCACCAGGCCCGGGGGGGGACCCTCATATTCACGCCCCTCCCACCAGGCCCTCGGGGACGCTCATCTCCACGCCCCTCCCACCAGGCCTGCGGACAGCCCCATATCCACGCCCCTCCCACCCTGCCCGCGGGGACCCCATCTCCACGCCCCTCCCACCAGGCTCGCGGGGAACCCCCCAACGTCTATGCCCCTCCCACCGATCCTGGAAGGACCACCCCCCGCCATCTCCACGGCCCTCCCACCGCGACCGCGGGGAACCCCCATCTCTACGTTCCCCAACACGGCGCCCACAAGACCCCCATCTCTGAGCCTGAGCCCCCCATGTGCGGGTAAGAACACCCCACCCCCCACAGCTGCTCACAACCGCAGCCGCGGGAACCCCAGCATTTCCACTCCCCACGCCGCGCCTGCAAGGAACCCCAGGTATCCACGCCGGCCCTTCCTCCCCGGGGAATCCCCTGCTGCCGGCTGGTCCTGCGGCATTGTCAGTCTTGGCGCTGCAGGCTGGGCGGGGAGGGGCGGGGCGAGCGCCAGGGGCGGGGACAGGGTCCGGGAGGCGGAGCTGGGGGCGGTGCTTCACTGTGAAGCCGGGGCGGTACCCGAGGGGAGTCGGGCGGGGGTGTGGCCTGGGCGTGGCCTCACGGGGAGGCCAATGGAGGCGTGGAGTGGGCGTGGCCTGGCGGGAGGGTCATGAAGGCGGCGGCGGGGCGTGGCCTCGCGGAGGCGGGACTCTGGCCGCCGCTTTTTGCAGCTGCGCTCACCGCGGGCTCTGGGCTGAGATCTGCGGACTCCTGGCTCCCGGCGTGGACGCCATGGTGCTGTGCCCGGTGATCGGGAAGCTGCTGCACAAGCGCGTGGTGCTGGCCAGCGCCTCCCCACGCCGTCAGGAGATCCTCAGCAACGCGGTGCGGCCTGGGCCTGGGCTGGGCAGGGGCAGGGGACGGAGGGGCTGAACCCAGGAGGGCCCGGAGACTCAGGAACCCGAGGGATAGGGATGGGAGAGTGACCTGAGACCCTTAGGGACGGGGGAGGGCAGAGTGACCCGGGACCCGCAGGGATGGGGTTGGGGAGAGTGACCCGGAAGCTCCAGGGATGGGGGAGGGGAGAGTAACCCGGGACCCCCTAGGGATGGGGGTGGGGAGTGACCTGGGACCCTTAGGGATGGGGGAGGAGAGCATAACCCGGGATCCCTAGGAATGGGGAGGGTAGACTGACCCTGGAGCCCCATGGATGGGGACGGGGAGAGTAACCCGGGACCCCTAGGGATGGGGAGGGAAGAGTGACCCAGGAGCCCCGAGGGATGGGGGAGGGGAGAGTAACCCGAGGCCCCTAGGAATGGGGAGGGCAGAGTGACCCGGGACCCCCACGGATGTGGGAGAGGAGAGTTACCCGGGACCCCTAGGAACGGGGTTGGGGAGAGTGATCCAGGACCCCTAGGAATGGGAAGGGCAGACTGACCCAGAACCCCCAGGGATGGGGTTGGGGAGACTAACCCGGGACCCCTAAGGATGGGGTTGGGGAGACTAACCCGGGACCCCTAAGGATGGGGTTGGGGAGAGTAAGCCTGGACCCCTAGGGATGGGGGAGGGGAGAATGACCCAGGACCCCTAGGCATGGGGGAGGGGAGAGTAACCCAGGACCCCAGGAATGGGAAGGGCAGAGTGACCCAGGAGCCCCTGGGGATGGGGGAAGGGAGACTAACCCGGGACTGACTAGGGATGGGGGAGGGGAGTGACCCAGGACCCCTAGGAATGGGGAGGGTAGAGTGACCCAGGAGCCCCTGGGGATGGGGGAGGGGAGACTAACCCGGGACTGCCTAGGGATGGGGGAAGGGAGACTAACCCGGGACTGCCTAGGGATGGGGGAGGGGAGTGACCCAGGACCCCTAGGAATGGGGAGGGTAGAGTGACCCAGGAGCCCCTGGGGATGGGGGAAGGGAGACTAACCCGGGACTGCCTAGGGATGGGGGAGGGGAGTGACCCAAGACCCCTAGGAATGGGGAGGGTAGAGTGACCCAGGAGCCCCTGGGGATGGGGGAAGGGAGACTAACCCGGGACTGCCTAGGCATGGGGGAGGGGAGACTAACCCGGGACTGCCTAGGGATGGGGGAGGGGAGACTCACCCGGGACTGCCTAGGGATGGGGGAAGGGAGACTAACCCGGGACTCCCTAGGGATGGGGGAGGGGAGACTAACCTGGGACTCCCTAGGGATGGGGGAGGGGAGTGACCCAGGACCCCTAGGAATGGGGAGGGTAGAGTGACCCAGGAGCCCCTGGGGATGGGGGAGGGGAGACTCACCCGGGACTGCCTAGGGATGGGGGAGGGGAGTGACCTGGGACCCCTAGGAATGGGGAGGGTAGAGTGACCCAGGACCCCTAGGAATGGGGAGGGTAGAGTGACCCAGGAGCCCCTGGGGATGGGGGAGGGGAGACTAACCCGGGACTCCCTAGGGATGGGGGAGGGGAGTGACCTGTGACCCCTGCGGACTGGGGAGGCGAGTGACCCAGGACTTCTAGGGATGGAGTGGGCCCTGTGACTGAAGGTTGGGCTTCGTAGTTGGGGTGTGGGAAGTGTTTCCTGGTGCCCCCATGGGGATCTTATTGCGGGTGGTGGGGCGCCTAGGCAGTGGGTGTCTGCCTCTCTCTGGAGCCCTAATGACATGGAGGAGAGAGTCTACTGATGAAGGGATAGTTACTGGTGATGGGGATAGTTACTGGGGACGGGGGGATAGTTATAGGTGAGGTGGGATAGTTACTGGTGATGGGAGATAGTTGCTGTTGATGAGGGGTTAGTGACTGGTGATGGGGAGATGGTTACTGGTGATGGGGGTAGTTACTGGTGATGGGGGTAGTTACTGGTGATGGGGGGATGGTTACTGGTGATGGGGGTAGTTACTGGTGATGGGGGTAGTTACTGGTGATGTGGGTAGTGACTGGTGATATGGGTTAGTGACTGGTGATGGGGGTAGTTACTGGTGATGGGGGTTAGTAACTGGTGATGGGGGTTAGTGACTGGTGATGGGGGTAGTTACTGGTGATGGGGGTAGTTACTGGTGATGGGGGTTAGTGACTGGTGATGGGGGATGGTTACTGGTGATGGGGGTAGTTACTGGTGATGGGGTAGTTACTGGTGATGGGGGGATGGTTACTGGTGATGGGGGTAGTTACTGGTGATGGGGGTAGTTACTGGTGATGGGGGGATGGTTACTGGTGATGGGGGTAGTTACTGGTGATGGGGGTAGTTACTGGTGATGTGGGTAGTGACTGGTGATATGGGTTAGTGACTGGTGATGGGGGTAGTTACTGGTGATGGGGGTTAGTAACTGGTGATGGGGGTTAGTGACTGGTGATGGGGGTTAGTGACTGGTGATGGGGGTAGTTACTGGTGATGGGGGTAGTTACTGGTGATTGGTGGTTAGTGACTGTTATGGGGGATGGTTTCTGGTGATGGGGGTAGTTTACTGGTGATGGGGTAGTTACTGGTGATGGGGGGATTGGTTCTACTGGTGATGGGGTAGTTACTGGTGATGGGGGTAGTTACTGGTGATGGGGGGATGGTTACTGGTGATGGGGGTAGTTACTGGTGATGGGGGGATGGTTACTGGTGATGGGGGTAGTTACTGGTGATGGGGGTAGTTACTGGTGATGTGGGTAGTGACTGGTGATATGGGTTAGTGACTGGTGATGGGGGTAGTTACTGGTGATGGGGTTAGTAAACTGGTGATGGGGGTTAGTGACTGGTGATGGGGGTTAGTGACTGGTGATGGGGGTAGTTACTGGTGATGGGGGTTAGTGACTGGTGATGGGGGATGGTTACTGGTGATGGGGGTAGTTACTGGTGATGGGGTAGTTACTGGTGATGGGGGGATGGTTACTGGTGATGCGGGTAGTTACTGGTGATGGGGGTCGTTACTGGGGATGGGGGGATGGTTACTGGTTGATTGGGGTCGTTACTGTTGGATGGGGGTAGTGTACTGGTGATGGGGGGGATGGTTACTGGTGATGGGGGTAGTTACTGGGTGATGGGGGGTAAGTGTTACTGGTGATGTGGGTAGTGACTGGTGGATATGGGTTAGTGACTGGGTGATGGGGGTAGTTACTGGTGATGGGGGTTAGTAACGGTGATTGGGGTTAGTGAACTGGTGATGGGGATTTAAGTGACTGGTGATGGGGGTAGTTACTGTTTATGGGGGTTAGTGACTGGTGATGGGGGATGGTTACTGGTGATGGGGGGTAGGTTTACTGGTGATGGGGTAGTTACTGGTGATGGGGGGATGGTTACTGGTGATGGGGGTTAGTGGACTGGTAATGGGGGATGGTTACTGGTGATTGGGGGTAGTTACTGGTGAATGGGGTTAGTTACTGGTGATGGGGGGATGGTTACTGGTTATGGGTGTAGTTACTGGTGATGGGGGTAGTTACTGGTGATGGGGGTACAGGAGGGCCTTAAGTCATCGTAAACATTTACTTTGGGCCCTGCTGATTAAAGGTTAAATGTCCAAACCTAGAAACCGCCGACTGCCGAGGGGGCCGCGGCGGGCGAGGGGCGGGGCGCGGGCGTGGATCGCAGCCCCTGGCGGTTCCCGGGTCTCTCTCCCCGGCCGCCTGGGCTGGGCACCAGGCGGCGCGCGGGCTTGCAGGCAGGGGCTGCAGGGCGGAGGAGAGGACCCGCGCCCGCGGGGGCTGGGCGGAGGCGGGGCCGGGCTTCCGGACAGAGGCCAATCGCTGCCCTCGGGGCCTCCAGCGCCGGCCCTGGGCCGAGGCAGCCAGAGCGCGGAAGAGGTGCGACGGGCTGTAGTGGGGTGCAGGGGACCGTGGGCAGTGGAGGAGGCCTGGGCGCGGCGGGGGACCGGGGGGCGCAGAGACTGCCCGAACGCCTAGGAGGTCTGGCGGGTGGGTGGTGTACAGTGGGGCGGGGGCGGAACCCAGAGGCCAGGGCTGGGGGCTGGGGGAGGGGCGCCGGCCTGGAGTGCATAGGAGGGGCGAGGGGCGCAGGGGGCTGGAGGTCAGAGGTTGGCCAAGCGCGAAGGAGGGGAGGGGTGCGGGGCGCGGGGGTAGGCCAGGGGCGCTTAGGGGTGAGTGCGCCGAGCCGGGGCACCGAGTACTGGGGAATACAGGCCGTCCAGGGCGCGGCGGGGCGCGGGGAGACGGAGGCTGCCCCAGTACGGAGGACAGACGGGGGTCGGGCGCTTAGGGCTGGGAGGCTTGGGGTGGGGGACGCGGGCCCAAGGCAGAGGCTGCGGGAGCGCGCGGTAAGGGAGAGGTGCAGGGCGTGGAGGGGGCTCGGGGACGCTTGGGGAGGATGGGCTGCAGGCCGGGACGGGGAGGAGCGGCGGCGAGAGGCGCAGGGGTGGGCGGGGGCGGCACTGGGGTGACGGGTGAGGGGGCACCTGGCCGGGGTGCGCGGGCAGAGGCAGCCCAAGCTCGGAGGAGGTGCAGATACTAGGGTCCGGGAGCGCAGGGGTGGGCCGGGGAGTGGAGAGGGGTGACCAGGCGGCGCCAGCTGGAGTGGGGGATGAGGATGCCCAGAACTCCAAGCAGGTGTGCGGGGCGGCGGGCAGCTGCTGACACCGCTGAGGTCCGGTGGTGTCCTAGGGACGGTGTCGTTGCTGGGCGCATGGGTGTTAAGATGCAGCGGGGTGGCAGGTGACTGCCAGGAGGACAGGGGGTCAAGGGGTCCCTGGCCAGAGGGCAGGAAGCTCACCTGGAGCGCCAAGGAGGAAGTGCGGGGCGTGGGGGTCGCGGGGGCGTCGTGGGAGGCCGGGGCCCCGTGGGGCGCAGGTGACATGGAGTGGGTAGGAGACCGGGGGTGACACCGGCGGGGCCTGCAGCCGAGGGTGTCGAGACTGCCACGCTGTCGTCCCCAGGCCTGGAAATCCACGCGGATTCCTGGAGACTGCGCCTCTGCTCCGAGAGTTCGTGGCGAGGAAGCCCACCCACTGATCCCAGGCGCAGGTCTGCGGTCGGCGCCCTCTGCGCGCAGCGCCACGGACCATGTCGGGTGAGTAGCTCAAGCTCCTTCAGTTCAGCCTGCCTATTCTTACTGGCTTGGGAGAGAGATTGGTCTGCACTGGCGAGAACCCCACTTTGACCGCAGGATTGCCCCAAACCCCAAGTCTCCGCCTCACTGCCTCGCCCGGATCTCTCTGGGGCTGGAGGAAATGGCCCGTCCAAGGCTGCTGGAGACATCAGCCTCAGCTGCTGGAAGGGGTGATTTACAGTAAGTGAAGGGGGCCTTGGGATTTCACCAGTTTCCTTTTGTAAAATGCAGTCCTGAAAGTTTCAATGGGCTTGTTTCTTGGGAATAGCATTGAACTGCCTGAGACTGTCACTGCCTGGAAGGCCGATGGGAAGAAGTCTGTTCTCCTGAAACGGCCCTAAAGCTCTGGGAAGAGGCTGCCTTGAGTTCTTAGAGTTCAGACCACCGGTTTAATTTCTGTTTCCAGTACAGATACAGGGATGGCCCAGCTTGGTGGCTCAGGCCTGTAATCCCAGCACTTTGGGAAGCTGAGGCAGGAGGACTGCTTGAGGCCAGGAGTTTGAGACCATCCTGGGCAACATAGGGAGACCACATCTCTAGGAAAAACAATTTAAAATTTAGCTGGGCGTTGAGGCAACTGCCTGTAGTCCCAGCTACTAGGGAAGCTGAGGTGGGAGGGTCCTGAGCCCAGGAGTTCCAGGTGGCAGTGAGCTATGATTGCACCACTGCACTCCAGCCTGGGTGACAGAGTGAGACCCTGTGTCTGAAAAAAAACAACAACAACAAAATAAGAATCCAGGTTAATCCTCCTGCAGGCAGAGGGCTGTCTGGCAGGAATGGCAGGAAAGGCCTGCCTCCCAAGGACCGGTGAGCCCCATCTCCCAGCCCTTGTGTTTTGTGGACATCAGATAGACCAGTTGACTTAAGAGGCCTAGATATGTGAACATAAAGTGTAACCTCATCCCATAAGAAAGATGCTGCTTCTATTTTTTATCATTAAATCATTAAGACACCTCCTTCTTGTACCAGATCACACTGGATCATTCATGAGTGCATTTTATGTATTTATTTTAAAATGTATACTTTTTAAAATTTTGTAGAGACAGGGTCTTGCTATGTTGCCCAGGCTGGTCTTGAACTTCTAGGCTCAAGCAGTCCTCCTCCTTTGGCCTGTCAAAGTGCTGGGTTTACAGGCACGAGCCACCACGCCTGGCCATGAGTGCAATTGAAAACACACAAACCAAACAGATGACTTTTTTATCCAGAGGAGAGATTTGGTAAATCACAGAGATGCTTTTATCCTGTTTTTTCCCACTCTGGACTTAGAGAGGAAAATTGTCGGGGCAGGGATCTTAAGGCTGTTTTCACGAGGTGTACTGGAAGAGTCTGTTCCAAGGAATGGCAGAAAAGATTCTCTGTTCTCGGGACGCGTTTGGAGCTCTCTGAAGTGAAAGCCACACGTTTCCCCAAGCCTGCTAGGGTCTGGATAATAGCAGCATTCAAGACGGACATTCGCATACATCTTGGTCAGCCTCGTGCCAGAAGAGAAGACTCGACTCTTTGCAGAAAACAAAAACCACCTTTGAGTAGAAAAGGGCTGAGAAGGAAGCTGCTAAGGTTATTTTGAGGGGTGATCAGAAGATTCCTTGAACGGAGGGGGGCAAGCAAGGGGTAGAAAGGAACTGTTGTCACAGACTCGTAAAATTCTCAGCCACTGCAGTCTCCAGGCTGGACCTGATTTTGTGACAGTGTCTCCTTTTTGTGGGCTGTGGTGCAGTGACAGGTTTTCTTGCTGTTTTTCCCCTCCGTGCTGTTGCTGAAAGTGTCCGCCGCAGAGGCATGTGGAGTGGAAACTCCCTCTTTGAATGCAGTAGCATTGGATAATTGTGGATGTTCTCTGGCGCCGCACCAGGACTTGATCACCAGTTGTTTCTTCAAGGCAAGGCGATGTGGAAGCTAAGCACCTGTCAATCAATGTTTCATCTTCTGTTCTATTTCAATCCGCTGGTCTGTCTTTGCACTTTAGATGGATTTTACAGTGTCCTGGATGGGAAGCGGCTAACCTTCAGGAGGTGCACATTGTTGTTCCAAAGCAAAAGTCTGAGTCGGATCCCTTGTTGCTGGAGAGAGCTCTTGTGCCAACTGGTGTTGTCTTGTCATTGTGTGACTGTGGTCAGAATTCCCACCACTCTAAACCAAAGAGAGAAACAGGGTATCCAGTAGTTCCATAAGACTCTCACTCTAAATGTGGCCCTGTCTGCATTCTCTTTTGGGTTTGAGATCAAGGTAGGTGTGGGCAGGGCTGGTTCCTCCTGAGGCCTCTCTCCTGGGCTTGGTCCTCACAGGGTCTTCCCTCTGTATGTGTCTGTGTCCTAATCTCTTTTTTTTTGAGATGGAGTTTTGCTCTTGTTGCCCAGGCTGGAGTGCAATGGTGCGATCTTGGCTCACTGCAACTTCTGCCTCTTGGGTTCAAGCGATTCTCCTGCCTTAGCCTCCCGAGTAGCTGGGATTACAGGCGCCCACCACCATGCCCGGTTCATTTTTGTATTTTTAGTACAGATGGGTTTTCTTCATGTTGGTCAGGCTGGTTTCGAACTCCTACCTCAGGTGATCCACCTACCTTGGCCTCCCAAAGTGCTTGGATGACAGGCGTGAGCCACCGCGCTCGGCCTAATCTCCTCTTCTTATAAGGACACCAATCCTATTGGATCAGCGCCCACCCTAGTGACCTCATTTTATCTTAATCTCTTCTTTGAAGACCCCATCTCCAAATACAGTCACATTCCGAGGTCCTGGAGGTTATGACATTCATATATGAATTTTGGAGGTGCTCAATTCAGCCCATAATAGGATAACTCATTTATTTGAATAATACTGTGTTTTTCTGCTGGGGTTGCCATAACAAAGTCCCACAGACTGGGCGGCTTAAACAACAGACATTTACTCTCCCACCGTCCTGGAGGCTGGAAATCTGGGATCAGGGTGTGGGCAGGGCTGGTTCCTCCTGGCGCCTCTCTCCTTGGCTTGTAGATGTCATCTTTCTCTATATCCTCACAAAGTCATCCCTCTGTGTGTGTCTGTATCCTCATCTCCTCTTGTAATGAGGCCAGCAGTGCTACTGGATCAGGGCCCACCCTAGTGACCTCATTTTACCGTAATCACCTCTTTAAAGACCCCATCTTCAAATACAGACACATTCAGAGGTCCTGTGGGTTAGGGTTTCATCCTAGGTGTTAGGATGGGTTATCATCCGTCTATAACACTCATTAATCGTAGTGTTTTCCCTGAGGTCCCCATGAAGAGCTATAAAGCCAGCGCATGTGGTTATCAGTCATTGATCACTTTGCCATTTCTCTTAGTCGTCACTGATGCCCTCATGAAGAACTATAAAACCAGCACAGGTGGCGATCAATCACTGATCACTTTGCCATTTCTCTGTGTTGTCTTCTGCACCTTGCTTTGGGCCAATTCACTTGCATCATCCTTCTCTCTAGACAGCCAGAGGGCCCTCCCTGGCCATGGAGATGAGACCTTCTTACAGGTCTTGGAACCCTCAGATAGCTCCTCATAAGCCTCAGGATAATAGAAGAGACTGCATATGACTTCGTGATCTGGGCCCTCTGACCTCTTCTCTTCCCGTGGGTCCTTGTTCTCCAGCTGCTGTTGCTACGCTGTGAGGATTCGTACTCCAGGAATGCAGCAGGCAACCTATCATCTCCACCTCTGGCCTTGGCTCATGGACTTTTTCTGCCTCTTCCTTCTTCGCCTTTTTATTTTTAATTCAGTTTCCTATTGGAGGCAAGAGACAGTAGCTATTTTGAGGGCTTTTGTGGGTGTTGGAGTCAGAGGTGACCTCAAACATTTAATTGATTGTTGAAGCCCAGGTTTACTTGTTTTTGAAGCACATTTCTGTGCTGGAAAGGGAATTAATGACAGTGCATAGGCATGCCCCATCTAGACACTCCTGGATGGATGGGAGCCATATTCATTCTTGTTTATTGATCCATTGATTTCTTGATGGATAAGTTCTTCCCGGTCATTTATCCCTGAGCTTAGATGGTGCCCTTTGAAAAACTGTTGCCAGCCATAGGACTTCCCTTGTGGTATTGAAATACCCATTTCTTAGGGCTGATGTTTCTCATGGAGCTGTGGGTGTCTGAGGACAGAGCTTGTACCTTGTCAGCTGCTGGGCCCAGCATCCAACAGATTCTCGTGCATGGGAATTGCCTGGGAAGTGAATCCACAATGAACGTGTGACCTGAGAGCAGGTCATTAGGTCCACATAGACATCTTCTGCCCCTTCACCTTCTTTGTCTTCTGCCTCCAGCTTCAATCCTTCACTCTTTCTCTAAGCAGTTGCCCTTGTGTGGGCAGCTTATGGCACAGTACTGTGGACTGGGGTAAGCAATGTCCCCCATAAAACTCATGTCCCCCCAGAAGCTGTGAATGGGACCTGTGAACCCAAAAGTATCTGAGACAGGTCTCGATCAATTTAGAAAGTTTATTTTGCCAAGGTTAAGGACATGCCCGTGACACAGCCTCAGGAGGTCCTGACAACATGGGCCAAAGGTGGTCGGGGTGCAGCCTGCTTTCACACATTTCAGAGAGACATGAGACATCAGTCAATACATGTAAGATATACATTGCTTTGATCTGAAAGGGTGGGACTACTTGAAGCAAGGGGATTGTTGGGGGTGGTGCCAGGTCATAAATAGATTTTTAAATGTTCTGATTAGTCGAAAGAGTTATTATCAATAGAAGAGAATGTCTGGGTTATGATAAGAGGTTGTAGAGACCAAGGTTTTATCACGCAGATGAAGCTTCCAGGTAGCAGGCTCCAGAGAGAATAGATTGTAAATGTTTCTTATCAGACTTGAGGTCTGTATTGATGTTTATGGTTGTCAGCTTTTCCTGAACTCCAAAATGGAGGAGGGTATGATGAGGCATGTCTGACTCTCTCCCCGTTTTGGCCTGAACTCGTTTTTCAGGTTAACTTTGGAATGCCCTTGGCCATTTAGGTAGTTGTGAGGCCTAGAATTTTAGTTTAGATTTACAGACCTTAATTTGGAAATAGGGTCTTTGCGGATGTAATTAGTTAAGCATCTCAAGATAAGATTATCCTGGAATATTTCGGTGGGCCCTAAATCCAATGACAGGTGTCCTTCTGAGAGATAGAAGAAGAGACACGGACACAGAGGAGGCCATGTGGAGATGGAGGCAGAGGTTGGAGTGATGTGGCCACAAGCCCAGGGACATCTGGAGCCACCAGGAGCTGGAAGAGGCAGGAAGGAGCCTTCTCTGGAGTTTGATTTTGGAATCCTGGCCTCCAGAGCTGTAAGAGAGGAAATATATGTTGTTCAAGTCTCCCAGTGTGTGGTACTTTCTCACAGCAGCCCCAGGAAACTCATTCGTGGGTGTGCTAGGCAAAGGAGTCAGCGGTGAGCCCACC
>NC_044570.1:6696761-6769261 GCF_007565055.1 Rhinopithecus roxellana
TGCCACATTCCATTCCCTTCCCTTCCATTCCATATTTCATTGCATTCCATTCTATTCCACTGCATTCCGTTCCCTTCGATTCCATTTTGTGTTCCGTTCCAATCCGTTCCGTTCTGTTCTCTTCCATTCCATATTCCATTCCATTCAATATTCCATTCCATTCCATATTCCATTGCATTCCATTCCAGTCAATATTCCATTCCATTCCATTCCATATTTCATTGCATTCCATTATATTGCATTTCCTTCCATTCCATTCTATTCCATTACATTACATTCCATATTAAATTTCATTCCCTTCCGTACCAGTCTATTCCATATTCCATTCCATTCCATTCCATATTCCATTCCATCCCATCTTCCATTCCATTCCATATTCCATTCCATTCCATATTTCATTCCATTTCATATTCCATTCCATTCCGTATACCATTCGATTCCATATTCCATTCCTTTCCATATTCCATTTCATTTCTTATTACACTGCATTCCATATGAAATCCGTTCAATTCCATTCCATTCCCTGCCATATTCTATTCCATTCCAATTTCCATTCCATTCCATATTCCATTCCATTCAATTCCATTTCATTGCTTTCCATATTCCATTCCCCTCCATTCTATTCCATTCCATATTCCTTTCCATTCCATTCAATTCCCTTCCGTTCCCTTCAATTTCATTTCATATTTCGTTCCCTTCCATTCCGTTCATTTCGGTAATCTATTCCACTCCATTTTCCATTTCATTTCATTCCGTTCTCTTCCATTCCATTCCATTTCATTCCATTCCTTTCCATTCCATATTCCATTCAATACCTTTACATTTCATTCCATTCCTTATTCCATTCCATTCCATTCTATTCCATTCCGTTCCACATTCCTTTCCATTCCATATTCCATTCCATTCATTTCCATTCCATATTCCATTCCATTCCATTCCGTTTCATATTCCATTCCATTCCTTATTCCATTCCGTTACATTCCATTCATTCCATATTCTATTCCATTCCATTCCATTCCATATTCCATTCCATTCCACATTCCATTCCGTTCCATATTCCATTCCATTCCATTGCATTCCGTTCCATATTCCATTCCATTTCATTCCATTCCTTTACATTCCATTCCATTCCATATTCCATTCCATTTCATTTCATTCAATTCCATTGCATTCCTTTCCATTCGATTCCATTCAATATTTCCTTCCATTCCATAGTCCATGCCATTCCATATTCCATTCCATTCCACATACCACTCCATTCCATTCCACTCCATGTTTCCTTCCATTCCATTTCGTTCCATTCCATTCCATTCATTTCCATATTTCATTCCATTTCATATTCCATCCCATTCCATTCCATTCCATTTCATTCCATATTCCATTCCACTCCATTCCATTCTCTTCCATTCCGTATTCCCTTCCATTCCATTCCATAATCCATTCCATTCCATATTCCATCCCATTCAATTCCATATTCCATTCCATTCCATTTCATATTCCATTCCTTTCCATATTCCATTCCATTCCATTCCATATTGCATTGCATTACATTCCAATACATTCCATTCTTATTCCATTCCGTTTCTTTCCATTCCATTCCATTCCATTCCATATTCCATTCCATTCCATGTTCCATTCCATTCCGTTCTGTTCTGTTCCATTCCATTCGATATTCCATTCCATAGTACATTCCATTTCATATTCCAATCCATTCTATGTTCCATTCCAATCCATTCCACATTTCCTTCCATTTCATTGCATATTCCACTCCATTCCATTCCATTCCAATCCTTTCCATATTTAATTCCATTCAATATTCCATTCCACTCCATTCCATATCCCATTGCATTCCATTCCATTGCCTTCCATTCCATCCCATTCCATTCCATTGCATTCCATTCCATCCCATTCCATTCCATTCCTTTCCTTTTTCCGTTCCATTCCATTCCATATTCCATTTCTTTCCATTCCGTTCGATATTCCAATCCTTTCCATATTCCATTCCATTCCATTCCATTCCACTCCATTCCATATTCCATACCATTCCATTAAATTCCGTTTTCCATATTCCATTCCATTCCAAATTCCACTCCATTTCATCTTCCATTCCATTCCATTTTCCATTCCATTCCATTCCATTGCATCCCATTCCATTTTCCATTGCATTCCATATTTCATTCCATTCCATGCCATTCCTTCTTCCATTCCATACCAAATTCCATTCCATTCCATTTTCCATTCCATTCCATTCCATTCCATCCCATATTCCATTCCATGCCATTTCATATTATGTTTCATTTTTTCCGTTCCATTCCATTCCATTCTATTCCACATTCCATTCCTTTTCATAGTCCTTTCCCTTCCATATTCCTTTCCAATTCATTCCATTCTATTTCATTCCATTCCATTCCATGTTTAAATTCCATATTCAATTCCATTGCATTTCATTCCATATTTTATACCATTCCATTCCATATTCCATTCCATTCCATTCCATCTTCCATTCCATTGCATATTCCATTCCATTCCATATTCCATTTCATTCCATATTCCATTCCATTCCATATTCCATTCTATTCCATTTTCCATTACATACCATATTCCATTCCATTCCATATTCCATTCCATTCCATTCCACATTCCATTCCATTCAATTCCATTCCCTATTCCATTCCATATTCCAATCTATTCCATTCCATTTCATTTTGCATTCCATTCCATTCCATATTCCATTCCATTCCATTCTATATTCCATTCCACTCCACATTCCATTCCATACTGTATTCCATTCCATTCCATATTCCATTCCATTCCGTTCCATTCCATTCCATTCTATATTCCGTTCCATTCCATTCCTTTCCATTCCTTTCCATATTCCATTCCATTCCATAATCCATAGCATTCCGTATTCCATTTCATTCCATATTTCTCTCCATTCAACTCCATTCCATAGCATTCTATTCCATTCCAATGCGTATTCCATTTCATTCGATATTCCATTCCATTCCATTCCATGTTCCTTTTTATTCCATACTCCATTCCTTTCCTTTCCATTTCATATTGCACTCCATTGCATTGCATTCCATATTCAATTCAATTCCATATTCCATTCCATTCCATTCCATTCCATTCCATATTCCTCCCCATTCGATATTCAATTTCATCCCATTTTCCATTCCATTCCATTCCTTTCCAATCCATTCCATTCCGTATTCCATTACAATCTCTTGCATTGCATTCCATTCCATTCTATATTCCACTCCATATTCCACTCCATTCCATTCCATTCCATTCCACATTCCATTGCATTTCATATTTCATTCCATTCCACTCAATATTCCATTCCATTACATTTTCCATTCAATTCCATATTCCATTCCAATCCATTTCATTCCATATTCCATTCCATTGCATATTCCATTCCATTCATTATTCCATTATATTCCATGTTCCATTCCATTCCATATTCCAGTCTATTCCATATTGAATTCCATTCCATATTCCATTCCATTCCATATTCCATTGCATTCCATATTCCATTCCATTCCATATTCCTTTCCATTCCATTCCATATTACATTGTATTCCATATACCGTTCCATTCCGTATTCCTTTCGATTCCATTCCATTCCATTCCGTTACACTACATTCCATTTCATATTCCGTTCCATTCCGTTCCGTATTTCATTCCATTCCATTCCATATTCCCTTCCATTGCATTCCCTTCCATATTCCATTCCATTCCATATTCCATTCCACTGCATTCCATTCCATATTTCATTCCATTCCATTCCATTTTCCATTCCATTGCATTCCATTCCATTCCATTCCATTTCATATTGTGTTCCATTACTTTCCGTTCCATTCCATTGCATTCCATATTCCATTCCATACTGCATTCCATTCCCTATTCCATTCAATTCCATATGCCATTCCATTCCATTCCATTCCATTCTATTCCATTTCATATTACGTTCTCTTCCATTCTGTTCCGTTCTGTTCCATTCCATTCAATTCCATATTCCTTTACATTTCATATTCCATTCCATTCCATTCAATTCCATTCCATTCCATTCCATATTCCTTTTCATTGCATTCCATTCCTTATTTCATTTCATTCCATTTCATTCCATTCCATTCTATCCCATTTTATATTGCATTCCATTCCATTCCATATTCCGTTCCATTCCATATTCCTTTCCATTCCATTCCTTTCGAATCCGTTACACTACATTCCATTTCATATTCCGTTCTGTTCCGTATTTCATTCCATTCCATTGCATATTCCATTCCATTTCATTCCATTCCATATTCCATTGCATTCCGTATTCCATTCCACTGCATTCCACTCCATATTTCATTCCATTCCTTATTCCCTTCCATTCCATTTCCATTCCATTCCATTGCATTGCATTCTGTTCCATTCCATTCCATTCCTTATTCCATTTCATTCCATATTCCATTTCAAATTGTATTCCATTTCATATTCCATTCCATTTAATTCCATATTCCATTCCATTCCATTCTCCATTCAATTCCATTGCATATTCCATTCCATTCCGTTCCATATTCCATTCCATTACATTACATTACATTCCTTATTCCATTTCATTCCATATTCCTTTCCATTCCATTCCATTCCATTCCTTTCCATTCCATTCCATATTCCATTGCATTCTATATTCAATTCCATTCCATTCCATATCCCCTTCTATTGCATTCCATTCCATTCCATATTCCATTTCTTTCCATATTCCATTCCATTCCATTCCATTCCGTTCCATTCTATTGCAATTCTTTTTTTGTTCCATTGCATTTCATTCCATTCCGTTCCATATTATATTCCATTCCATACTCCATTCCCTTCTATTCCATTCCATATTCCACTCCATTACATTCCATTCCACTCAGTTCCATATTCCATTCCATTCCATATTCCATTCCATTCCATTTTATTCTATTCCATTCCATTCAATATTCCATTCCATATTCCATTCCATATTCTTTTCCATTCCATCCCATTCCATTCTATTCCGTACCGTCCCGTTCCATATTCCATTCCTTTCCATTCCATTCCATCCCATTCCATAATCCATTCCATTCCGTATTCCATTACATTCCATTCCATATTCCATTCCATTGCATTCCGTCCCATTCCATATTCCATTACATCCATATTCTATTCCATTCCATTCCATATTCCATTCCATTTGATTCCACATACCATTCCATTCTATATTCCATTACATTCCATTGCATATTCCATTCCATTCCATTTCGTATTCCATTTCATTCCATATTCCATTCCATTCCATATTACATTCATTTCCATATTCCTTTCCATTCCATTCCATTCCATTCTGTTCAATTACATTCTATTTCATATTTCGTTCCATTCAGTTCCGTTCCGTTCCATTCCATATTCCATTCCATTCCATTGCGTTCCATTCCATTCCATTAAATTACATATTACATTCCATTCTCTATTCCATTGCATTTCATTCCATTCCGTTCCCTTTCATTCCATTTGGTATTCTCTTCCATTCCATTACGTTCCATTCCATTCCGTTTCTTTGCATTCCATATTCAATTGCCTTTTATACTCCATTCCATATTTCATTCCATTTCATATTCCATGACATTCCATTCCTTTTTATTCCATTCCATATTCCATTCCATTCTGTATTCCATTCCATTCCATATTCCGTTCCATTCCATTCCATTTCATTCCGTTCCATTTAATATTCCATTCCTTTCCACTCCATTCCGTTCCATTCCATTCCACTCCATATTCCTTTCCTTTCCATATTCCATTCCATTCCATATTCCATTCCATTCCATATTCCATTCCATTCCATATTCCGTTCCGTTCCATTTCGTTCCGTTCCGTTGCTTTCCATTCAATTCCATGTTCCATTCCATTCCATATTCCATTCCATATTCCATTCCTTATTCCATTCCATTCCTTTTATCATTCCACTGCATTCCATTCCATTCCATTGTATTCCATTCCATATTACATTCCATTCCATTCCATATTACATTCCATTCCATTCCATATTCCATTCCATTGAATTCCATTCCATATTCCTTTCGATTACATTCCGTTGCATTCCTTATTCCATTTCACTCCATGTTCCATTGCATTCCATTGCATTCCATTCCATTCCATCCATATTCCATTTCATTCCATTCCATTCCATTTTCCGTTCCATTCCTTATTGCATTTCATTTCGTATTCCATTACATTGCCTATTCCATTCCATTCCATTGCATTCCATTCTAGATTTGATTCCATTTCGTATTCCATTATATTGCATATTCCATTCCATTCCTTTCAACATTCCATTCCATTCCATCCCATATTTCATTCCATTCCATATTCCATTCCCTTCCATATTCCTTTCCTTTACATTCCATTCCCTTCCGTTCCATTCCATTCCATTTCATATTTTGTTTTTTTTTCCGTTGCGTTCCATTCCATATTCCATTCCATTCCATATTCCATTTCATTCCATTCCATGTTCCATTCCATTCCATTCAATTCCATTCCATTCCATTCCATTACATATTCCATTCCATTCCTTTCCATTCCATATTACATTTCATTCCATTCCATTCCATTCCGTTCCATTCCATTCCATGTTTCATTCCGTTCAGTTACGTTCCGTTCCATTCCGTTACATTCCATATACAATTCCATTCCATATTCCATTCCATTCCAGATTCCCTTTCATTATATTCCATGTCATATTCCGTTCCTTTCTATTCCATTCCATTCTCCATTCCATTCCATTCCACAACACTCCCTTCCATATTCCATTCCATTCCATATTCCATTCCATATTCCGTTCCATTCATTTCCACTCCGTTCCATATTCCATTTCTTTCCATTCCATTCCATTCTTATCCCCTTCCATTCCATATTCCAATACATTTCATTCCATAATCCATTCCACTCCATTTCGTTCCATTCCATTCCATTTTCCATTCCATTTCATTTCATGACATTCCATTTTATATTCCATTCCCTTCCATTCCATTCCGTTACATTCCTTTCCATTCCACAAACCTTTCCATTCCATTTTCCCTTCCATTCCATTCCATATTCCATTTCATTCCTTTCCGTGTTCCATTGCATTCTATTCCATTCCATTACATCCCATATTCCATTCCATTCCATTCCATTTTATTCCATTTCATATTCCGTCCCATTAAATTCCATTCCGTTCCGTACCTTTGCATTCAATTCCATATTCCATTCCATTCGATATTCCATTCGATTCCATTCCATATTCCATTCCATTCCATATTCCATTGCATTCCATTCCATATTCCATTCCTTTCCATTCGATTCCATTCCACGTTCCATTTCATTGCATTCCATTCCATTCATTTCCTTTTCATATTCCATTCCATTGCATTCCATTCCATATTCCCTTCCATTCCATTCCATTCCTTATTCCATTTCATTCCGTGTTCCGTTCAATTGCATTCCATTCCAGATTCCATTCTATTCCATACCATTCTATATTCCATTCCATATTCCATTCCATTTCATATTCCATTGCATTCCATATTCCATTCCGTTCCATTACATGCCATATTCCATTGCATTCCATTCCAGACCGTTTCATTCCATTCCGTTCCATATTCAGTTCCATTCCATAATCCATTCCATTCCATATTCCATTCCATTTCACATTTAATTCCATTCCATTCAATTCAATTTCGTTCCATTTCATTCTGTTCCATATTGCATTCCATTCTATATTCCATTCCACTACATATTCCATTCCATTCCATTCCATTCCATTCCATTCCATTCCATATTCCATTTCATTCCATTCCGTATTAAATACCATTCCATTCTGTATTCCTTTCCATTCAATTCCGTTCCATTCCTTATTCCATTTCATTCCGTGTTCCGTTCAATTGCATTCCATTCCAGATTCCATTCTATTCCATACCATTCTATATTCCATTCCATATTCCATTCCATTTCATATTCCATTGCATTCCATATTCCATTCCGTTCCATTACATGCCACATTCCATTGCATTCCATTCCCGACCGTTTCATTCCATTCCGTTCCATATTCAGTTCCATTCCATAATCCATTCCATTCTATATTCCATTCCATTCCATATTTAATTCCAATCCATTCAATTTAATTTCGTTCCATTTCATTCCGTTCCATATTGCATTCCATTCTATATTCCATTCCACTACATATTCTATTCCATTCCATTCCATTCTATTCCATTCCATTCCATATTCCATTCCATTCCATTCCATATGAAATACCATTCAATTCTGTATTCCTTTCCATTCAATTCCATTCCATTCCTTTTTCCATTTCATTCCGTACTCCATTCCACTCCATTCCATACCATTCCATATTCCATTCCATTCTATTCTCTTCTCTTCCATTCCATTCCGCATTCCATTCCATTCAATTACATTAAATTCCATTCCATTCCATATTGCATTCCATTGCATATACCATTGCATTTCATTTCATTCCATTCCCTTCCATTCAATTTTATATTCCATTACATACTGTTACATTCCATTCCATTCCGTTCCATTGAATTCCATATTCCATTCCATTCTATATTCCATTCAATATTCCCTTCCATTCCATATTCCATTCCATTCCATTCGATTCCGTTCCATATTCCATTCCATTCCGTTCTATTCCAACCCATTCCATATTCCATTCCATTCCCTATTCCATTGCCTTCCATTGCATATTCCATTCCATTCCATTCCATATTCCATTGCATTCCATATTCCATTCCATTCCATATTCCATTCCATTCCATTCCATACTCCATTCCATTCGATATTCCTTTTGATTGTATTCCATTCCCTTCCGTTCCATTCCATTCCATTTAATGTTTCGTTCCGTTCAGTTCTGTTCTGTTCCATTCTGTTCCATTCCATATTCATTTCCATTGCATAGTCCATTCCAAGCCATTCCACATTGCATTCCATTCCATTCCATATTAATTATATTCCATATTCCATTCCACCACATATTCGATTTCATTCCGTTCCATTCTGTTCCATTCCCTTCCATTCCTTTCCAATTTTCATTCCATTACATTCTTTTCATTTAATTCCAAATACCATGCCATTCCATTCCATTCCATTCTATTCCATTCCATATTCCATTCCATTCCATTCCACTCCATTCCATTCCCTTCCGTTCAATATTCCATTCCATTCCGTGTTCCATTCCATTCCTTTCCATTCTATTCCATTGCATTCAATTCCATTACATATTCCATTCCATATTCCATTTCACTCCGTTCCATTCTGTTCCATTCTCCATTCCATTCCATTCCATATTCCATTCCATTCCATTCCATTCCATTCCATATTCCATTCAATTCCCTTCTGTTCCTTATTCCATTCCTTTCACTATTCCTTTCTATTCTAATCCATTCCTTATTCTGTTCCATTCCCTTCTATTCCATTCCATTCCATATTCCATTCATTCCATATTCCATTCCATTCCATTCCGTATTCCATTCCATTCCATTCCATTCCATATTCCATTACATTCCATTCCATTTCATTCCATTATATATTCCATTCCATTTCATTCCATTCCATATTCCATTCCATTCCATTTTATTCCATTCCATATTCCATTCCATTCCATTCCGTTCCATATTACATTCCATTCCATATTCCATTCCATTCTGTTCCATTCCATATTATATTCCATTCTATTCCATTCCATTCCATTCAGTAAAATGTTACATTCCATTCCAGATTCCATTCCATTTCATTTTACTCTATTCCAATCCATTTCATTTCACTCCATTCCATTCCATTCCGTTCCAAATTCCCACCCTTTCCCTTGCATTCCATTCCCTTCCATTCCATTCCCTCTTCCATTCCATTCCATATTCCATTACATTCCCTTCCATATTCCATTCCATTCCTTTTCATTGCATATTCCATTCCATTCCGTATTCCATTCCATCACATATATGATTTCATTCCATTCCATTCCATTCCTTTCCAAATTCCATCAAATTACATTCCTTTATATTCAGTTCCAAATACCATGCCATTCCATTCCATTCCATTCCATTCCATTCCATTCCATTCCATTCCATATTCCATTCCATTCCACATTCCATTCCAATCCATATTCCATTCCATTTCATTTTGTTCCATTCCATTCCATTCCATTCCATTCCATTCCATTCCATTCCATTCCATTCCCTTCCATTCCATTCCATTCCATTCCATTCCGTTCCATTCCTTTCCGTTCCATATTCCATTCCATTCTTTCCATTCCATTCCATTGCATTCCATTCCATATTCCCTTCCATTCCATATTGCTTTCCATTCCATTCCATATTTCATTCCTTTCTGTTTCATACTCCATTCAATTCCATTTCATTTCTTTCCATTCCATTGCATTCCATTCCATTCCATTCTATTCCATATACCATTCCCTTCCATTTCATTGCATTCCACTCCATATTTCATTCCATTCCATATTCCATTGCATTTCATATTCCTTTCCGTTCCATTCCATTCCCTTCCGTTGCATTCCATTCCATTTGCTATTGCTTTCCATTCCGTTCTGTTCCATTCGGTTCCATTCCATATTCCATTAATTTCTATATTCCATTCCATTCCATTCCATATTCCATTCCATTCCATTCCATTCTATATTCCTTTCCATTTCATTCCATTCCATATTCCATTCCATTTTATTCCGTTCCATTCCATTCCGTTCCATATTCCATTCCATTCCATATTCCATTCCATTCCCTTCCATTCCATTCCATTCCATTCATTATTCCATTTCATTCCATTCATTATTCCATTCAATTCCATTCCATATTCCATTCTATTGCATTCCATTCCATTCCTTTCCATATCCCATTCCATTCCATTCCATATTCCATTCCATTCCATTCCATTTTGTATTCCATTCTTTTCCATTCCTTTCCGTTTTATTCCATTGTATTTCTTTCCATATTAATTTCCATTCCATATTACATTTCATTCCACATTCCATTCAATTCCATATTCCATTCCATTCCCTTCCATTCCATTCCATTCCATATTAAATTCCATTCCATTCCATATCGCATTCCATTGAATATTCCATTGCATTCCATATTCCATTCCATTACATATTCCACTGGATTACATTCCATTCCGTTCCCTTCCATTCCATTTCATATTTCATTCCATTCTCTTACGTTCCGTTTCATTCACTTCCATTCCAGGTTCCATTCCATTCTATATTCCATTCCATTCCATATTCCATTCCATTTCATTCCATATTCCATTAATTTCCATATTCCATTCCATTCCATATTCCATTCCATGCCATTCCTTTCCATCCCATTCCATATTGCATTCCATTCCACATTCCATTCCATTTCATTCCATATTCCATTCCATTCCATTCGATTCCATTCCATTCCATTCCTTTGCATTCCATATTTCGTTCCATTACATATTCTATTTCATTTCATTCCATATTTTATTCCATTCCACTTCATTTTATATTCCATTCCATTCCGTACCATTCCATTCCATTCAATTTTCTTTCCATTTCATATTCCATTCCACTCCTTATTGCATTCCATTCCATATTCCACTCCAATTTCATTCCTTTCCATTCCATTCCATTCCATATTCTGTCCCGTTCCATTCCATATTGCATTCCTTATTCCATTTCATTCCATATTCCATTCTATTCCATTCCATTCCATTCCATTACTTATTCCAAACCATTCAATTCCATATTCCATTCCATTCCATATTCCAATCCATTCCATATTCCATTCAATTACATTTCATTCCATATCCCATTCTAACTCATATTCCATTCCATTTCGTATTCCTTTCCTTTCCTTATTCCATTCCATTCCATTCCATTGCATATTCCATTACATTCCATATTCCTTTCCATTCCACTACTTTTCATTCCATCCCATATTCCTTTCCATTCCATTCCGTTCCATATTCCATTTCATACCATATTACATCCATACCATATACCATTCGATTACATTCCATATTCCAATTCCATTGCATTCCATATTCCATTCAATTCCATTCTGTTCCACATTCCATTCTATTCCTTATTCCATTCCATTCTATTCCATTCCATTCTATTACGTTCCATTACTTTCCATATTCCATTCCATTCCACTCCATTCCATTCCATTCCATTCCATCTTCTATTCCATTCCATTCCTCTCCACTCCATTCCATTCCATTCCATTCCATTCCATTCCATTCCATTCCATCTTCTATTCCATTTCATTCCATTCCATTCCAATCCATCCCATTCCATATTGCGTTCCATTTCATACCATTCCATTCCATTCCATTCCATTCCATTCCATATTCCACTCCATTCCATTCCATATTCCATTCCATTCCATTCCATATTCCATTGCACTCCATATTCCATTCCATTCAATTCCTTTCTATTGCCTTCCATATTCTATTCCATTCCAATTTCCATTCAACTCCATATGCCATTCCATTCCATTCCATTCCATTCCATTCCATTCCATTCCATTCCATTCCATTCCGTTCCATTCCATTTCGTTCCATAATCCATTCCATTCCATTATATTCCTTTCCATATTCCATTCCATTCTTTCCATTCCATTCCATTCCATATTCCATTCCAATCCAAATTGCATTCCATTCCACTCCATATTCCATTCCAATGCATATTCCTTTCCATTCCATTCCATTCCATATTCCATTCATTCCTTTCCCTTCCATTCTATTGCATTCCATATTCCATTCCATACCATTTTCTTTTCCATTCCATTCCATCATCCATTTTATTCGATTCCATTCCATTCCATTCCATTCCATATACCATTCCATTCCATTCCATTCCACTCCATTCCATATAACATTCCATTCCATTCCATTCCATTCCATTCCATTCCATTCCATAGTCCATTCCATTCCATTCCATTCCATTCCATAGTCCATTCCATTCCATTCCTTTCCATTCCATATTTCATTCCATTCCATATTCCATTCCATTCCATATTCCTTTCTATTCTATTCCGTTCCTTTCGTTCCATTCCATTCCATTTCATAATTCGTTCCATTTTGTTTCGTTGCATTCCATTCCACTCCAAATTCGATTCCATTCCATATTCCATCCAATTCCATTCTATTCCGTTCCATTCCTTTCCATTCCATTCCATTCCAATCCTTTCCATTCCATTCCGTATTCCTTTCCATTGCATTCCATTTCATTCCATTCCATAATCCATTCCACTGCATTCCCTTCTTTTGCATTCCATATTCCAATCCATTCCATTCCATTCCATTACAATCCGTTCCATTTTGCATTCCATTCCATATTCCATTCCATTCTGTTCCATTCCATATTCCATTCCATTACACTCGATTCCATTCAGTTCCATTTTCCATTGCGTTTCATTCCATTCTATTACAATCCATCCCATTCCATATTGCATTCCATTTCATTGCATTCCATTCCATTCCATCCAATTCCATATTCTATCGCTTTCCATATTCCATTACTTTCCATTTCATATTCCATTTCATTCCATTCCATATTCCATTCCATTCCACATTCCATTCGATTCCTTTCCATATTCCATTCCATTCTATTTTATATTCCATTCCTTTCCATTCCATTTTTCCATTCCATCAAATTCCATTCCATTCCATATTCTTTTCCATTCTATATTCCATTCCATTCCACATTCCATTCATTACATATTCTATTCCATTCCAATCCATTCCATTCCATATTCCCCTCCTTTCCATTCCGTTCCGTTCTTGTCCATTCCATTTAATTCCATATTCTACTCCTTTCCATATTTCATTCCATTCCATCGCAATCCTTTCCAATCCATTGCATATTCCATTCCATTCCATTCCAATCCATTCTGTTCCACTCCATGTTCCATTCCATTCCATTCATTTCCATGTTCCATTCCATTCCATATTCCATTCCATTCCATTCCATGTTCCATTGCATTCCATTCCATTCCACATTAAATTCCATTCCATTCCATATCCCATTCCATTCAATATTCCATTGCCTTCCATTCCGTTCCATATTCCAGTCAATTGCATATTCCATTGCATTCCATTTCATTCTGTTCCCTTCCAAACCATGTCATATTCCGTTCAATTCTGTTATGTTCTGTTTCGTTCAGCTCCATTCCATTCCATATACCATTCCATATACCATTCCATTCTCTATAACATTACATATTCCATTCCATTCCGTATTCCATTCCATTCCTTTGCATTGCATTCCATTTCATTCCATATTCCTTTCCATTCCATTCCGTTCTGTTTTGTTCCATTCCATTCCATTTCATAATTCGTTCTGTTCCGTTTGGTTGTGTTCCGTTCCATTCCTTATTCCATTCCTTTCCATATTCCATTCCATTGCATTCCATATTCCATTCCATTCCTTTCCATGTTCCATTCTATTTCATTCCATTCCATTTTGTATTGCATGCCTTTCCATTCCATTCCGTTATATTCCATTCCAATCCATATTGTTTTCCATTCCATTTTCCATTCCATTCCATATTACATTCTATTCCATATTCCATTCCATTCCATTCAATTCCATTCCATTCCATTCCATTCCATTCCATTCCATATTCTGCTCCGTTCCTTTCCGGTCCATTCCATTCATTTAAATATTCCATTCCATTCCAGTATTCCATTCCATTCCATTCCATATTCCATTCCATTCCATTCCATTCCATTTCGTTCCATATTCCATTCCATTACATTCCCCTCCTTATTCCATTCCCTTCCATTCCATTCCATTCCAAATCATTCTATTCCATTCCGTATTACATACCATTCCACTCCATTCCATTCCATATTCTATTCCATTCCATGTTACATTCCATATTCCATTCCATTCAATTCGATATTCCATTCCATTTCATATTCCATTCTATATTCTATTCCATTCCATTCAATTCCATTCAATTCCTTTTTACGTTCCATTCCCTATTCCATTCCATTCCATTCCTTTCCACATTCCATCGATTTCCGTATTGCATTGCATTCCATTCCATGATGTTCCCATCCATTCCAGTTCAAATCCGTTTCATTCCGTTATGTTCTATTCTGTTCCGTTTCATTCCAGTGCATATTCCATTGCATTCTATATTCCATTCTATATTCCAGTACATTCCATATTCCATTACATTCCACTCCTTTTCATTCCATTCCATATTCCATTCCATTCCGATCCATATTACATTTCATTCCATATTCCATTCCTTCCCATATTCCATTCAATTCCATTCCATATTCCATTCCATTCCATTACATATTCTATTGCATTGCATTCCATTCCGTTCCATTCCATATTCCATTCCATTCCACATTCCCTTCCAATCCATATTCCGTTCCATTTCATTTTCTTCCATTCCATTCCGTTCCATATTCCATTCCATTCCATATTCCATTCCTTTCCATTCCATACTCCACTCAATTCCAATTCATTTCATTCCATTCCATTCCATTCCATATACCATTCCCTTCCATTCCATTGTATTCCATTCCTTATTTCATTCCATTCCCTTCCGTTGCATTCCATTCCATTTGATATTGCTTTCCGTTCCGTTCTGTTCCATTCGGTTCGATTCCGTACTCCATTAATTTCCATATTCCATTCCATTCCATTCCATATTCGATTCCATTCCACTCCCTTCCATATTCCTTTCCATTTCGTTACATTCCGTATTCCATTCCATTTTATTCCGTTCCATTCCATTCCGTTCCATATTCCATTCCATTCCATATTCCATTCCATTCCATATTCCATTCCATTCCATTCAATATTCCATTTCATTTCATTCATTATTCCATTCAATTCCATTCCATATGCCATTCTATTGCATTCAATTCCTTTCCTTTCCATATCCCATTCCATTCCATTCCATTCCATTCCATTCCATATTCCATTCCATTCCATTCCATTTTATATTCCATTCCTTTCTATTCCTTTCCGTTTTATTCTATTCCATTTCTTTCCATATTCTTTTCCATTCCGTATTCCATTCCATTCCACATTCCATTCAATTCCATATTCCATTCCATTCCCTTCCGTTCCATTCCATTCCATATTAAATTCCATTCCATTCCATATCCCATTCCATTCAATATTCCATTGCGTTCCATTGCATTCCATATTCCATTCCATTCCACATTCCACTGGATTCCCTTCCATTCCATTCCCTTCCATTCCATTTCATATTCCATTCCATTCTGTTACGTTCCATTTCGTTCACTTCCATTCCATGTTCCATTCCATTCTATATTCCATTCCATATTCCATTCCATTCCATATTCCATTTTATTGCATTCCCTTTCATTAAGTTCCATATTCCATTCCATGCCATTCCTTTCCATCCCATTCCATATTGCATTCCATTCCATATTCCATTCCATTCCATTCCATATTCCATTCCTTTCCATTCCATTGTATTCCATATTCCATTCCATTCCATATCCTATTCCATTTCATTGTATATTTTATTCCATTCCATTCCATTCCATTTTATATTCCATTCCTTTCCGTACCATTCCATTCCATTCATTTTCCTTTCCATTTCATATTCCATTCCACTCCTTACTGCATTCCATTCCATATTCCATTCCAATTCCATTCCATTCCATTCCATTCCGTATTCCGTCCTGTTCCATTCTGTTCAATTCTGTTCCATTGCATTCAATTCCATTTTCCATTCCATTCCACATTATTTCCATTCCATTTCATTCCATTCCATTCTATTCCAGATTCCATTCTATTCCATTCCTTCTTACATTCCTTTGTATTTCATTCCATATTCAATTCCATTCCTTTCCATTCCATTCCTTATTCCATTTCACTCCACATTCCATTCCATTCCATTCCATTCCATATATCAAACCATTCCATTCCATATTCCATTCCATTCCATATTCAAATCCATTCCATATTCTACTCAATTGCATTTCATTCCATATCCCATTTCAACTCATATTCCATTCCATTTCGTATTCCTTTCCTATCCATATTCCATTCCATTCCATTCCATATTCCATTCCATTCCATATTCCTTTCCATTCCACTACTTTTCTTTCCATTCCATATTCGTTTCCATTCCATTCCGTTTCATATTCCATTTCATACCATATTACATCCATGCCATTTTCCATTCGATTCCATTCCATATTCCAATTCCATTCCATATTCCTTTCCTTTCCGTTCCATTCCATATTCCATTCTATTCCTTATTCCATTCCATTCCATTTCATTCCATTCTATTACGTTCCATTACATTCCATATTCCATTCCATTCCACTCCATTCCATTCTGTCCCGTCATCCATTCCATTTCATTCCATTCCGTCTTCCATTCCATTTCTTTCCATTCCATTCCAATCCATCCCATTCCATATTGCATTCCGTTTCATACCATTCCATTCCATTCCATCCCATTCCATATTTCATTCCATTCCATTCCATTCCATATTCCATTCCATTCCATATTCCATTCCATTCCATATTCCATTGCACTCCATATTCCAATCCATTCAATTCCTTTCTATTGCCTTCCATATTCTATTCCATTCCAATTTCCATTCAACTCGATATGCCACTCCATTCCATTCCATTCCATTCCGTTCCATTCCTTTTCGTTCCATAATCTATTCCATTCCATTCCATTCCATTCCATTCCATATTCCATTCCATTGCTTTCCATTCCATTCCATTCCATATTCCATTCCAATCCATATTGCATTCCATTCCATTCCCTTCCATATTCCATTCGATTCCTCCATTCCATAACATTGCATTCCATATTCCATTCCATTCCACATTCTTTTCCATTCCATTCCATCATACATTTTATTCCATTCCATTCCATTCCGTTCCATTCCATTCCATTCCATATACCATTCCATTCCCTTTCATTCCATTCCATTTTCCATTCCATTCCATTCCTTTCCATTCCATATTCCATTTCAATCCATATTCCTTTTTATTCTATTCCGTTCCTTTCGTTCCATTCCATTCCATTTCATAATTTGTTCCATTTTGTTTCATTGTATTCCATTCCACTCCAAATTCCATTCCATTCCATATTCCATCCAATTCCATTCTATTCCATTCCATTCCTTTCCATTCCAATCCATTCCATTCCATTCCGTATTCCGTTCCATTGCATTCTTTTTCATTCCATTCCATAATCCATTCCAACTGCATTCCATTCTTTTGCATTCCATATTCCAATCCATTCCATTACAATTGGTTGTATTTTGCATTCCATTCCATATTCCATTCCATTCTATTGCATACCATATTTCATTCCATTCCATTCTATTCCATTTCTTTCCATATTCCGTTCCATTCCAATCCATTCCATTCAATTCCATATTCCATTCCATTCCATATTTCATTCCATTTCATTCCATTCCAATCCATTCCATTCCATACCATATTCCATTCCATTACATTCCATTCCTTATTCCATTCCATTCCATTCCATTCCATTCCATTTCATTCCATTCCATTCCATTCCATTCGAATCCATATTATTCCATTCCGTATTCCATTTCATTCCATTGCATTCCATGTTACTTTCCATTGCATTCCATATTCCATCCATTACATATTCCATTCCATTCCATTCCATATACCACTGCATTCCATTCCATTCCATTCCCTTCCAATCCATTTCATATTTTTTTCCGTTCTGTTATGTTCCATTTCCTTCAGTTCCATTCCATTCCATATTCCATTCCTTTCTATATTCCATTCCCTACTGCATTCCATTCCATATTCCATTCCATACCATTCCATTCCATTCCATATTCCATTCCTTTCCATTCAGTTCCATTTCATTCCATTGCATTCGATAATACATTCCATTCCATATTCCATTCCATTCCATGTTCCATTCAATTCCATTCCATTCCATTCCATATTCCATTCCATTCCATTCACTTCCATTCCATTCCATTCCATTCGATATTCCATTCCATTCCATTCCATTCCTTTCCATTCCATTCCATATTCCATTCCATTCCATTCTGATCCTTATTTCATTCCATTCCATGTTCCATTTCATTCAACATTCCATTCCATTCCATTCGATATTCCATTTCATTCCATTCCATTCCATTCCATTCCATTCCATTCCATATTCCCTTCCTTTCTGTACTCCATTCCATACTCCATTCCATTCCATATTCCATTCCTTCCCATTCCTTTCCATTCCATATTCCATTCCATTCCATTCAGTTCCATTCCATTCCATTTCATTCGATATTCCATTCCATTCCATTCCATATTCCTTTCCCTTCCATTACATTCCCTTCCGTTGCATTCCATTCCATTTTATATTGCTTTCCATTCCATTCTGTTCCGTTCGGTTCCATTCCATATTCCATTAATTTCCATATTCCATTCCATTCCCTTCCATATTCCATTCCATTCCATATTCCTTTCCATTTCATTACATACCGTATTCCATTCCATTTTTTTCTGCTCCATTCCATTCCGTTCCATATTCCATTCCATTCCATAATCCATTCCATTCCCTTCCATTCCATTCTATTCAATATTCCATTTCATTCCAATCATTATTCCATTCAATTGCATTCCATATTCCATTCTATTGCATTCCATTCCATTCCTTTCCATATCCCATTCATTCCATTCCATTCCATATTCCATTCCATTCCATTCCATTTTATATTCCATTCTTTTCCATTCCTTTCTGTTTTATTCCATTCCATTTCTTTCCATATTCTTTTCCATTCCGTATTCCATTCCATTCCACATTCCATTCAATTCCATATTTCATTCCATTCCCTTCCGTTCCTTTCCATTCAGTATTAAATTCCATTCCATTCCATATCCCATTCCATTCAATATTCCATTGCATTCCATATTCCATTCCATTCCATATTCCACTGGATTCCATTACATTCTGTTCCCTTCCATTTCATTTCATATTCCATTCCATTCTCTTACGTTCTGTTTCGTTCACTTCCATTCCATGTTCCATTCCATTCTATATTCCATTCCATTCCATATTCCATTCCATTTCACTCCATTCCATTAAATTCCAAGTTCCATTCCATTACATATTCCATTCCATGCCATTCCATTCCATCCCATTCCATATTGCATTCCATTCCATATTGCATTCCATTCCATTCCATATTCCATTCCATTGCATTACATATTCCATTCCATTCCATATTCTATTCCATTTCATTCCATATTTTATTCCATTCCATTCCATTCCATTTTATATTACAGTCCATTCCGTACCATTCCATTCCATTCAATTTCCTTTCCATTTCACATTCCATTCCACTCCTTATTGCATTCCATTCCATATTCCATACCAATTCCATTCTGTTCCATTCCATTCCATTCCATATTCCATCCTGTTCCATTCTGTTCAGTTCTGTTCCACTGCATTCAATTCCATTTTCCATTCCATTCCATATTCTTTCCATTTCATTTCATTTCTTTCCATTCTATTCCATATTCCATTGCATTCCATTCCTTATTCCATTCCTTTGTATTTCATTCCATATTCCATTCCATTCCTTTCCATTCCATTCCTTATTCCAATTCATTCCATATTCCATTCCATTCCATTCCATTCCACTCCATTCCATTCCATTCCATCCCATTCCATATTCCATTCCTTTGCTTTCCATTTTCCATTCCATTCCATTCCATATTCCATTGCACTCCATATTCCATTCCATTCAATTCCTTTCTATTGCCTTCCATATTCTATTCCATTCCAACTTCCATTCAACTCCATGTGCCATTCCTTTCCATTCCATTCCATTCCATTACATTCCGTTCAATTTCATTTCGTTCCATAATCCATTCCATTCCATTCTACTCCATTCCATATTCCATTCCATTCCATTCCATTCCATATTCCATTCCAATCCATATTGCATTCCATTCCATTCCATATTCCTTTCCAATCCATATTGCATTCCATTCCATTCCGTTCCATATTCCATTCGATTCCTTTCCATTCCATTCCATTGCATTCCATATTCAATTCCATTCCGTATTCTTTTCCTTTCCATTCCATCATCCATTTTATTCCATTCCATTCCATTTAACTTTCCATTCCATTCCATATTCCATTCAATTCCATTCCATTCCATTCCATATTTCATTCTATTCCATATTCCATTCCATTCCATATTCCTTTCTATTCTATTCCGTTCCTTTCTTTCCATTCCATTCCGTTTCATAATTTGTTCGGTTTGTTTCCTTGCATTCAATTCCACTCCAAATTGCATTCCATTGCATATTCCATCCAATTACATTCTATTCCATTCCATTCCTTTCCATTCTATTCCATTCCAATCCATTCCATTCCATTGCGTATTCCTTTCCATTGTATTCCATTTCATTCCATTCCATAATCCATTCCACTGCATTCCATTCTTTTGCATTCCGTATTCCAATCCATAGCATTCCAATCCATTACAATCCGTTCCATTTTACATTCCATTCCATATTCCATTCCATTCTATTCCATTCTATATTCCATTCCATTCCATTCCATTCCATTCCATTCTATTCCATTTCTTTCGATATTCTGTACTGTTTCGATCCATTCCGTTCAATTCCATATTCCATTCCATTCCGTATTTCATTCCATTCCATTCCATTCCAATCCATTCCATTCCATACTATATTCCATTCCGTTACATTCCATTCCTTATTCCATATCCATTCCATTCCATTCTAATCCATTCTATTCCATTCTGCATTCCATTCAATTCCATTGCATTCCATATTCCATTCCATTGCATTCCATATTCCTTCCACTACATATTCCATTCCATTCCATTCCATAATCCACTGCATTCCATTCCATTCCATATTAGATTCCATTCCATTCCGTATTCCATTCCATTCAATATTCCATTGCATTCCATTCCATTCCATATTCCTTTCCACTTCATATTCCATTGCAATGCATTCCATTCCATTCCCTTCCATTCCATTCCATATTCCATTCCATTCCGATCCATATTTCATTCCATTCCATGATCCATTCAATTCCATTCCATTCCATCCCATTCCATATTCCATTCCATTCCATTCGATATTCCATTTCATTCCATTCTATTCCATTCCATTCCATATTCCTTTCCATTCCATTCCATATTCCATTCCATTCGATATTCCATTGCATTCCATATACCATTACAGACTATTCCATTCCATTTTCCGTTCCATTCCATATTACATTCCATTCCATATTCCATTGCACTCCATAATCCATTCCATTCAATTTCATTCCATTGCCTTCCATATTCTGTTCCATTCCAACTTCCATTCAATTCCATATTCCATTCCATTCCATATTCCATGTTTTTGCATTCCATTCCATTAAGTTTCATATTCCATTCCATTCCATATTCCATTCCATGCCATTCCTTCCTATCCCATTCCATATTACTTTCCATTCCACATTCCGTTACATTCCATTCCGTATTCCATTCCATTCCATTTCATTGCTTTCCATATTCCATTCCATTCCATATTCTATTCCATTTCATTCCATATTTTACTCCATTCCATTTTATATTCCATTCCATTCCATTCCATACCATTCCATTCCATTCAATTTCCTTTCCATTTCATATTCCATTCCAATTCCCTTCCGTTCCATTCCATTCCATTCCATATTCCGTCCCGTTCCATTCTGTTCAATTCTGTTCCATTCCATTCCATTCCATTTTCCATTCCATTCCATATTCTTTCCATTCCATTTCATTCCATTCCATTCTATTCTATATTCCATTCCATTCCATTCCGTATTCCATTCCTTTCTATTTCATTCCATATTCCATTCCATTCCTTTCCTTTCCATTCCTTATTCCTTTGCATTCCATATTCCATTCCATTCCATTCCATATTCCATACCATTCCATTCCACATTCCTTTCCATTCCATATTCCAATTCATTCCATATTCCATTCCATTCCATATTCTATTCCATTTCATTCCATATTTTACTCCATTCCATTTTATATTCCATTCCATTCCATTCCATACCATTCCATTCCATTCAATTTCCTTTCCATTTCATATTCCATTCCACTCCTTATTGCATTCCATTCCATATTCCATTCCAATTGCATTCCGTTCCATTCCATTCCATTCCATTTTCCGTCCCGTTCCATTCTGTTCAATTCTGTTCAATTGCATTCAATTCAATTTTCCATTCCATTCCATATTCTTTCCATTCCATTTCATTCCATTCCATTCTATTCTATATTCCATTCCATTCCATTCTGTATTCCATTCCTTTCTATTTCACTCCATATTGCATTCCATTCCTTTCCTTTCCATTCCTTATTCCATTGCATTCCATATTCCATTCCATTCCATTCCATATTCCATACCATTCCATTCCATATTCCTTTCCATTCCATATTCCAATCCATTCCATATTCCATTCCATTCCATATTCTATTCCATTTCATTCCATATTTTACTCCATTCCATTTTATATTCCATTCCTTTCCATTCCATATACCATTCCATCCCATTCCATATTCCATTCAATTCCATTCCTTTCCATTCCATATTTCATTTCCATTCCATATTCCATTCCATTCCATATTCCTTTCTATTCTATTCCGTTCCTTTCGTTCCATTCCCTTCCATTTCATAGTTCGTTCTGTTTTGTTTCGTTGCATTCCATTCCACTCCAAATTCTATTCCGTTCCATATTCCCTCCAATTCCATTCTATTCCATTCCATTCCTTTCCATTCCATTGCATTCCAATCCATTCCATTCCATTCCGTATTCCTTTTCATTGCATTCCATTTCATTCCATTCCATAATCCATTCCACTGCATTCCTTTGCATTCCATATTCCAATCCATTCCATTCCATTGCATTACAATCCGTTCCAATTTGGATTCCTTTCCATATTCCATTCCATTCTATTCCATTCCATTCCATTCCATTCCATTCCATTCCATTCCATTCCATTCCATTCCATTTCTTTCCATATTCCATTCCGTTCTGATCCATTCCATTCAATTCCGTATTCCATTCCATTCCATATTTCATTCCGTTCCATTCCATTCCATACCATATGCCATTCCGTTACATTCCACTCCTTATTCCATTCCATTGCATTCCATTCCATTCGAATCCATTCTATTCCATTTCGTATTCCATTCCATTCCATTGCATTCCATATTCCATTCCATTGAATTTCATATTCCATCCATTACATATTCCATTCCATTCCATTCCATATTCCACTGCATTCCATTCCATTCCATATTAGATTCCATTCCATTCCATATTCCATTCCATTCTATATTCCATTGCATTTCATTCCATTCCATATTCCTTTCCACTCCATATTCCATTGCATTGCATTCCATTCCATTCCCTTCCATTCCATTTCATATTCTGTTCCATTCTGTTATGTTCCATTTCGTTCAGTTCCATTCCATTCCATATTCCATTCCTTTCTATATTCCATTCCATACTCCATTCTATTCCATATTCCATTCCATACCATTCTATTCCATTCAGTTACTTTTAATTCCATTCCATCCGATATTCCATTCCATCCGATATTCCATTCCATTCCATGTTCCATTCAATTCCTTTCCATTCCATTCCATATTCCATTGCATTCCATTCAGTTCCATTCCATTCCATTCCATTCGATATGGCATTCCATTCCATTCCATATTCCATTCCATTCCATTCGATATTCCATTTCATTCCATTCCATTCCATTCCACTCCATATTCCATTCCTTTCTATATTCCATTCCATACTCCATTCCATTCCGTATTCCATTCTATATCATTCCATTCTATTCCATATTCCATTCCATTCCATTCAGTTCCATTCCATTCCATTCCATTCGATATTCCATTCCATTCCATTTCATATTCCATTCCATTCCATTCCGATCCATATTTCATTCCATTCCATGTTCCATTCCATTCCATTCCATTCCATTCCATATTCCATTCCATTCCTTCCGATATTCCATTTCATTCCATTCCATTCCATTCCATATTCCATTCCATTCGCTATTCCATTGCATTCCATATATCATTCCAAACTATTTCATTCCATATTCCGTTCCATTCCATATTACATTCCATTCCATATTCCATTGCACTCCATAATCCATTCCATTCAATTCCATCCATTGCCTTTCTTATTCTGTTCCATTACAATGTCCATTCAAATCCATATTCCTTTCCATTCCATTCCAGTCCATTCTATTCCATATTCCATTCCAATCCATATTGCATTCCATTCCATTCATTTTCATTCCATATTCTATTCCATTGCATATTCTTTTCCATTCCATTCCATAATCCATTTTATTCCATTCCATTCCATTCCATTCCATTCCTTTCCATATACCATTCCATTCCATTCCATTCCATATTCCATTCCTTTACATTCCATTCCATTTTCCTTTCAATTCCATATATTTCCATTCCATAATTCATTCCATTCCACATTCCCTTCCATTCCATATTCCTTTCCATTTCATTCCGTTCCCTTCCGTTCCATTCCATTCCATTTAATAATTTGTTGCGTTTTGTTTCGTTGCGTTCTTTTCCATTGCTTATTGCGTGCATTCCTTATTCCATCTCATTCCATTCTGTTCCATTCCATTCCATTCTCTTCCATTCCGTATTCCATTCCATTCCATTGCATTCAATATTCCAATCCATTCAATTCCTTTCCTTTCCAATCCTTTCCATTTTGCATTCCATTCCATATTCCATTCCATTCTATTCCATTCCTTATTCCATTCCATTCCATTCCATATTCCATTCCTTTCCTTCCGATATTCCATTTCATTCCGTTCCATTCCATTCCATATTCCATTCCATTCCATTCCATTACATTCCATATTCCATTCCATTCCATTCCATATTCCATTCCATTCCATTCCATATTCCATTCCATTCGATATTCCATTCCATTCCATATATCATTCCAAACTATTCCATTCCATATTCCGTTCCATTCCGTATTACATTCCATTCCATATTCCATTGCACTCCATAATCCATTCCATTCAATTCCATCCATTGCCTTTCACATTCTGTTCCATTCCAATTTCCATTCAAATCCATATTCCATTCCATTCCATTCCAGTCCATTCTATTCCATATTCCATTCCAATCCATATTGCTTTCCATTCCATTCATTTTCATTCCATATTCTATTCCATTGCATATTCTTTTCCATTCCATTCCATAATCCATTTTATTCCATTCCATTCCATTCCATTCCATTCCCTTCCATATACCATTCCATTCCATATTCCATTCCTTTCCATTCCATTCCATTTTCCATTCAATTCCATATTTTTCCATTCCATAATTCATTCTCTTCCACATTCCCTTCCATTCCATATTCCTTTCCATTTCATTCTGTTCCCTTCTGTTCCATTCCATTCCATTTAATAATTTGTTGCGTTTTGTTTCGTTGCGTTCTTTTCCATTGCTTATTGCGTGCATTCCTTATTCCGTCTCATTCCATTCTGTTCCATTCCATTCCATTCTCTTCCATTCCGTATTCCATTCCATTCCATTGCATTCAATATTCCAATCCATTCAATTCCATTCCTTTCCAATCCTTTCCATTTTGCATTCCATTCCATATTCCATTCCATTCTATTTCATTCCTTATTCCATTCCATTCCATTTCTTTCCATTTCGTTCCACATTTCAGTCCATTCCATATTCCATTCCATGCCATTCCATTCCATATTCCTTTCCATTCCGTATTCCGTTCCATTTCATTCCATATTGCATTCCATTACATTGCATATTCCATTCCATTCCGTATTCTATTCCATTCCATTCCATTCCATTCCATTCCATTCCATTTTATACTGCATTCCGTTCTATTCCATTCCATACCATTCCATGCCATTCATTTCTCTTTCCATTTCATATTCCATTCCATTCCTTATTGCATTCCATCCCATATTCCATTACATTCTATTCCATATTCCATTCCATTTCATTCCTTATTCCATTCCATTCCATTCCATTCCATTCCATTCCATTCCATTCCATTCCAATCTATTTCATTCACTATTGCATTCCATTCGTTTCCATTCCATTCCTTATTCCACTTCATTCCATATTTCATTCCACTCCATTCCATTCCATTCCATATTCCATTCCATAACATTCCATATTACATTCCATTCCATATTCCAATTCTTTCCATATTTTATTCAATTCCATTTCATTCCATATGCCATTCCAACCCATATTCCATTCCATTCCGTTTTCCATTCCATTCCATATTTCATTCCATTCCATTCCATTCAAATCCATTCTATTCCATTCTGTATTCCATTCCATTCCATTGCATTCCATATTCCTTTCCATGCCATATTCCATTCCATTCCATATTCCATTCCATTCTTTTGCATTCATTTACATTCCACTCCATATTCCATTCCATTCCTTTCTATTCCATTCCATTCCATTCCATATTCCATTCCATTCCATTCCTTTCCATTCCTTTCCACATCCGATTCCATTCCATTCCATATTTCATTCCATATTCCATTCCATTCCAGTCCATTCCGTATTCCATTTATTCCATTCCATTCCATTCCTTATTCCATTCCATTCCATATTCCATTCCATTTCATTTCTTCTTCCTTTCCATTCCATATTCCATTCCTCTCCATATTCCTTTCAATTCCATTCCATTCCTTCCGTTCCATTCCATTTCATTTCTTATTTTGTTCCGTTCTGTTCTGTTCCATTTCATATTCCATTCCATTCCATGTTGTATTCCATTTGATTCCCTTCTATTCCATTCCATGCCATTCCATTCCATATTCCATTCCATTCCTTTCCATTTCATTCCATTCCATATACCGTTCGATTCTATTCCATTGCTTATTCCATTCCATTCTATTCCATTCCATTCCATTCCATTCCGTTCCATGTTGCATTCGATTCCATTCCATATTCCATTCCATTCTATTCCATTCCATATTCCATTCCCTTCCATTCCATTCCCTTCCATATTCCATTTTATTCCATATTCCATTCCATTCCATTCCATTATGGTACATTCCATTCCATTCCATGTTCCACTCCATATTCCATTCCATTCCTTTCCATTTCATTCCATTCCATATACCGTTCGATTCTATTCCATTGCTTATTCCATTCCATTCTATTCCATTCCATTCCATTCCATTCCATTCAGTTCCATGTTGCATTCGATTCCATTCCATATTCCATTCCATTCCATTCCATTCCATTCCATTCCATTCCATATTCCATTCCCTTCCATTCCATTCCATTCCCTTTCATCTTCCATTTTATTCTATATTCCATTCTATTCCATTCCCTTATGCTACATTCCATTCCATTCCATGTTCCACTCCATATTCCATTCCATTCCACTCCATTGCATTCCGTTCCATATTGCATTCCATTTTATTCCATTCCATCCTAATCCATCCCATTCCATATTCCATTCCATTTGAATCCATTCAATTCCATCGCATTCAATATTGCATTCCATTCCATATTCCATTCCATTCCATTCCATTCCATATTCCATTCCCTTGCATTCCATGTTCCATTCCATTCCATATTCCATTGAATTCCTTTCCACATACCATTCCATTCCATTCCGTTTTGTATTTCATTCCTTTCCATCCCATTCCATTCCATATTCTTCTCCATTCCATATTGCATTCCATTCCACATTCTATTCCATTCCATATTCCATTCCATTCCATTCCATATTCCATTCCATTCCATTCGATTCCATCCCATTTCATTACATTACATTACACTACATTCCATATTCCATTCCATTTGATATTCCATTCCATTCCATTTCATATTCCATTTCATTCCATTCCATTTCTTTCCATATTCCATTGCATTCCATTCCATATTTTATTCCATTCCATATTCCTTTCCATTCCATTGCATTCCTTTCCATTCCATTATATTCCATTCCATATTCCAATCCATTCCTTTCCATTCCATTCCGTATTGCATTCAGTTCCATGTTCCATTCCATTCCATTCCATTCCATATTCCATTCCATTCCATATTCCAATCCACTCCATATTCCATTCCATTCTACTGCATATTCCATTCAATTTCATATTCCATTCCATTCCACAATCCATTTCATTCCATATTCCATTGAATTTCATTCCATTCCATATTCCATTCCATTCCATATTCCATATAATTCCACTCCTTTTCATTCCATTCCATTTTCCATTCGATTCCATTCCTTTCCGTTCCATATTCCATTTCATTACATGTTCCTTTCCATTCCATATTCCATTCCATTCCATTCCATTCCATATTCGAGTCCATTCCATTGCATATTCCATTCCATTCCATTCCATATTCTCTTCCATTCCATTCCGTACTCCATTTCATTCCATTCGATTCCATTCCATTCTATTTTCCATTCCATTCCATATTCCATTTCATTCCATTGCATTCCATTCCATTTTCCATTCCATTCCTTAGTCCATTTCATTCCATTCCATTACATTCCATTCCATTCCATTCCATGTTCCTTTGCATGCCATATTCCATTCCATTCCATATTCCATTCCATTCCTTATTCCGTTCCATTTCACTCCATTCCATTCCATTTTATTCCATTCCATTCCGTTCCACATTCCATTCCATTCCATATTCCATTCCACTCTTTCCATTTCATTCCATTCCATTCCATATTTGATTCCATTCCATATGCCTTTGTATTCCATTCCATATTCCATTCCATTCCATTTCATTCCGTTCCATATTTCATTCCATTCCATTCCATACCATATTCCATTCAATTCCATTCATTCCTTTCCATTCCGTATTTCATTCCATTCCGTATTCTATTTCATTCCATTTTCCTTTCCATTCCATTCCATTCCCTTCCCTTCCATTCCATTTCATATTTCTTTCCATTCCGTTCCATTCCGTTCTGTTTCATTCCATATTCAATTCCATTCCATCTTCCATTCCATTCCATTCCCTATTACATTCCATTCCTATCCATATTCCTTTCCGTTTCATTCCATTCCGTATTTCATTCCATTCCATATTCCATTCCATTGCATTCGGTATTCCATTGCACTCCATTCCTTGCAATTCCATTCCATTCCATTCCATATTCCATTCCATTCCATATTCCATTCTATTCCATATACCATTCCATTCCATTCCGTTCCCTTCCATTCCACTTTATTCCTTTCCATTCCATTCTGTTCCATTTTCCATTGCATTCCATATTCCATTCCATTCCTTTTAATTCCTTTCCATTCCACTCCATATTCCACTCCATTCCATTCCATTCTATATTACATTCCATTGCATTCCATTCTTCATTCCATTCCATTCCATTCCATATTCCATTCCATTCCATTCCTTTATATTCCATTCCATTCTATTCCATTCCATATTCCATTTCATTCCATTCCATATTCCTTTCCATTCCATATTCCATTCCATTCCATTCCATATTCCATTCCATTCCATATTTCATTCCATTGCATTCCTCATTCCATTCCATTCCATTCCATTATATTCCATTCGATATTCCAATCCATTCCTTTCCGTTCCATTCCTTATTCCATTTAATTCCATATTACATTCCATTCCTTTCCGCATTCCATTCCATTCCATTCCATATTCCATTCCATTCCATATTCCATTCCACTTCCTTTTATAATATTCCATTCCATTCCATTCCATTCCATTTTCCGTTCCATATTCCATTCCATATTCCATTTTATTCCATTCCATCCCATTCCATATTCCATTCCAACCCATATTCCCCTACATTCCATTCCATATTCCATTGCATGCCATGTTATATTCCATTCCATATTCCTTTCCATCCCATGTTACATTCCATTCCATATTCCATTACCTTCCATATTTTTTTCCATTCCATTCCGTTCCCTTCCGTTTCATCATTCCATTCCATTTCGTATTTCTTTTCATTCCGTTCCGTTGCATTCCGTTCCGTTCTATTCCATATTCCATTCCATTCCATAATCCATTCCATTCCATTGTATTCCATTCCATTCCATTCCATTCCATTCCATTCCAGATTCCGTTCCATTTCATTCCATTCCATACTCTATTCCATTCCATTCCATTCCTTCTATTCCATTCCATTTTCCATTCCATTTCATTCTTTTCCATTCCATTCCGTTCCATATTCCATTTCTTTCCATATTCCATTCCATTCTATTCCATTTCATATTCCATTCCGTTCGGTTCAATATTCCATTCCATTCCGTATTCCATTCCATTCCTTTCCATTCCATTCCATTCCATTGCATTCCGTATTCTATTCCATATTCCATTCCACTCAATTCCATTCCGTTCCATATTCCATTCCATTGCATTCCATATTCCATTACATTCCATATTCCATTACATTCCATATTCCATTACATTCCATACCATATTCCTTTCCATTCCATTCTGTTCCGTATTCCATTCTATTCCATACTCCATTCTATTCTAATGCATTCCATATTCCATTCCATTCCATTCTATTCCTTTCCATTCCATATTCCATTCATTCAGCTTAAGGCCAATTCAAAAGTATCACATAATTTCTAAATCACAATTTTTTCTTATGCCAACTGATCTTAACCATCAAATGACTCCATAGTGAGAATCATTACTCTGAAAGATTGATCTTGTTATAATGATAATGGAAATTTAAGTATTTAAAATAAAAAACAGATGCCTTTTTTTGTAGAACTCTACAAAGCAAATTGTTACAAGAGAGGCAGAAGAAACACAATATATACATATCCAAAATACAGTTTGCAGTGAAATGAATGAAAGCACTTTACAGATAAACTTACCTGATTTAAAAAACTAACCTGTAAATGGATTTCTTCTAATTTTTCTATTGCCTGCATTGCCTTTTCATCAAGCTCCGATTTATATTCTTGTACTTCGCCAAGTTCTACCATATTGTTTTCCATTTGGGTCTTAAGATTTAATATTTGTTCTTTCAACATCTTTTTATCCTCCTCAAGTTTTTCACATTCCTGTTGTACTTGTTTCATAGATAATAAATGCTGTTGAAGAACTTGATTGTCTTTCACCAGATTGACACATTTTGAAGATACAGCTTCCTTCTCTGCCATAAGATCATCAAACTGTATAAATGAAATAATATAGTTTGATAATGAAGTAGGCTAAGAATAATCTAATACAAAACCAATAGTAAATTTTGACAAGTATTTACTTGCAATAAAATGTCATCTGTAACACAGTAGATTCTTCAAATGTAAAGCCTTAAATTACTCAGAATTTTAATAGCAAAGTTAAAGTTACCATGAGTCACAAAAATATATGCTTTACTGTCATCATCTTTCCAGAGAACTTTTGCACTTCATCTGACTTTTATTTTCCTGATAATACATTTCTGTTCCTCCTTCAATGGCAATAAGTGATCTCTCAGTGAAAATTGTCTAACCCCCTCCCTCATCCTCACTCCCCATAATATGTCAAAACAGTGTCAGACATATCATTTTGGGTGATTTAGGCTACAGACAATAAATGACTCTGGGAATAAGACTTTGAAAATAATTTAATACTCTATACTAGGGATTGTGGCTCATGCCGGTAATCCCAACACTTTAGGAGGCTGTGGCAGAATGATCACTGGAGGCCAGGAATTTGAGATCAGCCAGAGCAACATAGTGATACTCCCATGTATATATATATATATATATATATATATATATATATATATATATATACACACATATATATATGTGTGTGTGTGTGTGTGTGTGTGTGTGTGTGTGTGTGTGTGTATTTTTTTTTAAATTAGCTGGGCATGGTGGCTCATGCATGTAGAGCCAGCTAGTTGGGAGACTGAGGCAAAAGAATGGCTTCTACCTAGAGTTCAGGGCTGCTGTGAATTATGACCACACCACTGCACTTCCACCTGAATGACAGACAAAGACCATATTTCAAAAAGACACAAAATAATGAATCTTGTAAATAAGGATTCTGATGCCATAAGCCTTTCCTTAGACTGCAAATGTTTCCTGACAAATTGAATTGCATTTTAAGAAGTAATGATTCTTGGGGTAAAGGCCATAGAATACAGCACCCAGAAATAAATCCACATAATAAATAAAGCCAACTGATTTTGGACTAAGGTGCCAAGAACATACAGTGGGGAAAGGACAGTATCTTCAAATGAATGGCACTGGGAAAACTAAATATCTATATGGGGAAGAATGATACTAGCTTCCTCTGTAACACCATATAACAAAAGAAACGCATAATCAATTGAAGACTGAAATGTAAGGCCCCAAATTACCAAACTACTGTAAGTAAATATAGGGAAAATGCTTGAGGACATTAGTCTGCACAAAGATTTTTATGGGTAAGACATCAGAAGCCTAGGAAAAAACAAATGATAGACCAATGGTACTACATTGAGCTAAAGAGCTTCCGGCCAGCAAACAACTGAGTGAAGAGAAAACCTGTAGCGTGGGAGAAAGTATTGTCAACTACTCATCTAATAAGGGACTAATATCTAAAATATACAAGAAACTGAAACAACTTTACCGTTAAAAAAAATTTGAGGGGCGGAGCAAGATGGCCGAATAGGAAGAGCTCCAGTCTCCAACTCCCAGGGCGAGCGACACAGAAGACCGGTGATTTCTGCATTTTCAACTGAGGTACTGGGGTCATCTCACTAGGGAGTGCCGGACAATCGGTGCTGGTCAGCTGCTGCAGCCTGACCAGCGAGAGCTGAAGCACGGCGAGGCATCGCCTCACCTGAAAGCGCAAGGGGGAAGGGGATCCGTTTTCCTAGCCAGGGGAACTGAGACACACAACACCTGGAAAATCGGGTAACTCCCACCCCAATACTGCGCTGTAAGGATACAGGCACACCAGGAGAATATATCCCTCACCTGGACGGGAGGGTCCCATGCCCACGAAGCCTCCCTCAGTGCTAACACAGCAGTCTGTCGCGATCTATCCGCAAGGCAGCAGCGAGGCTGCGGGAGGGACGCCCGCAATTGCTGAGGCTTAAGTAGGTAAACAAAGCCGCTGGGAAGCTCGAACTGGGTGGAGCTCACAGCAGCTCAAGGAAGCCTGCCTGTCTCTGTAGTCTCCACCTCTGGGGACAGCGCACAGCTGAAGACCAACAGGGGAAGTAGCGGGAGCCGGCGCAGACGCAAAGGACTCTGTCTGACAGCTTTGGGGAGAGCTGTGGATCTCCCAACGCGGAGGTTGAAATCTGAGAACGGACAGACTGCCTGCTCAGGTGTGTCCCTGAACCCTGAGTAGCCTAGCTGGGAGAAATCCCCCACTAGGGGCAGTCTGACACCCCACACCTCACAGGGTGGAGTACACCCCTGAGAGGAAACTTTCAAAGGAAGAATCAGACAGGTACACTCGCTGTTCAGCAATATTCTATCTTCGGCAACCTCTGCTGCTGATACCCAGGCAAACAGGGTCTGGAGTGGACCTCAAGCAATCTCCAACAGACCAACAGACAGTCCTTCTGACTGTCAGAAGGAAAACAATCAAACAGGAAGGACACCTATACCAAAACCCCATCAGTACGTCACCACCATCAAAGACCAGAGACAGATAAAACCACAAAGATGGGGAAGAAGCAGGGCAGAAAACCTGGAAATTCAAAAACTAAAAGCACATCTCCCCCTGCAAAGGAGCGCAGCCCATCACCAGCAACGGATCAAAGCTGGTCAGAGAATGACTTGGACGAGAGGAGAGAAGAAGGCTTCAGTCCATCAAACTTATCAGAGCTAAAGGAGGAATTACGTACCCAGCGCAAAGAAACTAAAAATCTTGAAAAAAGAGTGGAAGAATTGACAGCTAGACTAATTAATGCAGAGAAGATCATAAACGAAATGACAGAGATGAAAACCATGACACGAGAAATACGTGACAAATGCACAAGCTTCAGTAACCGACTCGATCAACTGGAAGAAAGAGTATCAGCGATTGAAGATCAAATGAATGAAATGAAGCGAGAAGAGAAACCAAAAGAAAAAAGAAGAAAAAGAAATGAGCAAAGCCTGCAAGAAGTATGGGATTACGTAAAAAGACCAAATCTACTTCTGATTGGGGTGCCTGAAAGTGAGGCGGAAAATGGAACCAAGTTGGAAAACACGCTTCAGGATATCATCCAGGAGAACTTCCCCAACCTAGTAGGGCAGGCCAACATTCAAATTCAGGAAATACAGAGAACGCCACAAAGATACTCCTCCAGAAGAGCAACTCCAAGACACATCATTGCCAGATTCACCAAAGTTGAAATGAAGGAAAAAATCTTAAGGGCAGCCAGAGAGAAAGGTCGGGTTACCCACAAAGGGAAACCCATCAGACTAACAGCAGATCTCTTGGCAGAAACTCTACAAGCCAGAAGAGAGTGGGGGCAAATATTCAACGTTCTTAAAGAAAAGAATTTTAAACCCAGGATTTCATATCCAGCCAAACTAAGTTTCATAAGTGAAGGAGAAAGAAAATCCTTTACAGATAGGCAAATGCTTAGAGATTTTGTCACCACCAGGCCTGCCTTACAAGAGACCCTGAAGGAAGCCCTAAACATGGAAAGGAACAACCGGTACCAGCCATTGCAAAAACATGCCAAAATGTAAAGACCATCGAGGCTTGGAAGAAACTGCATCAACTAACGAGCAAAATAACCAGTTAATATCATAATGGCAGGATCAAGTTCACACATAACAATATTAACCTTAAATGTTAATGGACTAAATGCTCCAATTAAAAGACACAGACTGGCAAACTGGATTAAGGGTCAAGACCCATCAGTCTGCTGTATTCAGGAGACCCATCTCACATGCAGAGACATACATAGGCTCAAAATAAAGGGATGGAGGAAGATCTACCAAGCAAATGGAGAACAAAAAAAAGCAGGGGTTGCAATCCTTGTCTCTGATAAAACAGACTTTAAACCATCAAAGATCAAAAGAGACAAAGAAGGCCATTACATAATGGTAAAGGGATCAATTCAACAGGAAGAGCTAACTCTCCTAAATATATATGCACCCAATACAGGAGCACCCAGATTCATAAAGCAAATCCTTAGAGATTTACAAAGAGACTTAGACTCCCACACAATAATAATGGGTGACTTCAACACTCCACTGTCAACATTAGACAGATCAACGAGACAGAAAGTTAACAAGGATAACCAGGAATTGAACTCATCTCTGCACCAAGCGGACCTAATAGACATCTATAGAACTCTCCACCCCAAATCAACAGAATATACATTCTTCTCAGCACCACATCGCACTTATTCCAAAATTGACCACATAATTGGAAGTAAAGCACTCCTCAGCAAATGTAAAAGAACAGAAATTATAACAAACTGTCTCTCAGACCACAGTGCAATCAAACTAGAACTCAGGACTAAGAAACTCAATCAAAACCGCTCAACTACATGGAAACTGAACAACCTGCTCCTGAATGACTACCGGGTACGTAACGAAATGAAAGCGGAAATAAAGATGTTCTTTGAAACCAATGAGAACAAAGATACAACATACCAGAATCTCTGGGACACATTTAAAGCAGTGTGTAGAGGGAAATTTATAGCACTAAATGCCCACAAGAGAAAGCAGGAAAGATCTAAAATTGACACTCTAACATCAAAATTAAAAGAACTAGAGAGGCAAGAGCAATCACATTCAAAAGCTAGCAGAAGGCAAGAAATAACTAAGATCAGAGCAGAACTGAAGGAGATAGAGACACAAAAAACCCTCCAAAAAAGCAATGAATCCAGGAGTTGGTTTTTTGAAAAGATCAACAAAATTGACAGACCGCTAGCAAGGCTAATAAAGAAAAAAAGAGAGAGGAATCAAATAGATGCAATAAAAAATGATAAAGGGGATATCACCACTGACCCCACAGAAATACAAACTACCATCAGAGAATACTATAAACGCCTCTACGCAAATCAACTAGAAAATCTAGAAGAAATGGATAATTTCCTGGACACTTACACTCTCCCAAGGCTAAACCAGGAAGAAGTTGAATCCCTGAATAGACAAATAGCAGGCTCTGAAATTGAGGCAACAATTAATAGCCTACCCACCAAAAAAAGTCCAGGACCAGATGGATTCACAGCTGAATTCTACCAGAGGTACAAGGAGGAGCTGGTACCATTCCTTCTGAAACTGTTCCAATCAATAGAAAAAGAGGGCATCCTCCCTAACTCATTTTATGAGGCCAACATCATCCTGATACCAAAGCCTGGCAGAGACACAACAAAAAAAGAGAATTTTAGACCAATATCCCTGATGAACATTGATGCAAAAATCCTCAATAAAATACTGGCAAACCGGATTCAGCAGCACATCAAAAAGCTTATCCACCATGATCAAGTGGGCTTCATCCCTGGGATGCAAGGCTGGTTCAACATTCGCAAATCAATAAACGTAATCCAGCATATAAACAGAACCAAAGACAAGAACCACATGATTATCTCAATAGATGCAGAAAAGGCTTTTGACAAAATTCAACAGCCCTTCATGCTAAAAACGCTCAATAAATTCGGTATTGATGGAACGTACCTCAAAATAATAAGAGCTATTTATGACAAACCCACAGCTAATATCATACTGAATCGGCAAAAACTGGAAAAATTCCCTTTGAAAACTGGCACAAGACAGGGATGCCCTCTCTCACCACTCCTATTCAACATAGTGTTGGAAGTTCTGGCTAGGGCAATCAGGCAAGAGAAAGAAATCAAGGGTATCCAGTTAGGAAAAGAAGAAGTCAAATTGTCCCTGTTTGCAGATGGCATGATTGTATATTTAGAAAACCCCATCGTCTCAGCCCAAAATCTCCTTAAGCTGATAAGCAACTTCAGCAAAGTCTCAGGATACAAAATTAATGTGCAAAAATCACAAGCATTCTTATACACCAGCAACAGACAAGCAGAGAGCCAAATCAGGAATGAACGTCCATTCACAATTGCTTCAAAGAGAATAAAATACCTAGGAATCCAGCTTACAAGGGATGTAAAGGACCTCTTCAAGGAGAACTACAAACCACTGCTCAGTGAAATCAAAGAGGACACAAACAAATGGAAGAACATACCATGCTCATGGATAGGAAGAATCAATATCGTGAAAATGGCCATACTGCCCAAGGTTATTTATAGATTCAATGCCATCCCCATCAAGCTACCAATGACTTTCTTCACAGAATTGGAAAAAACTGCTTTAAAGTTCATATGGAACCAAAAAAGAGCCCGCATTGCCAAGACAATCCTAAGTCAAAAGGACAAAGCTGGAGGCGTCACGCTACCTGACTTCAAACTATACTACAAGGCTACAGTAACCAAAACAGCATGGTACTGGTACCAAAACAGAGATATAGACCAATGGAACAGAACAGAGTCCTCAGAAATAATACCGCACATCTACAGCCATCTGATCTTTGACAAACCTGAGAGAAACAAGAAATGGGGAAATGATTCCCTATTTAATAAATGGTGCTGGGAAAATTGGCTAGCCATAAGTAGAAAGCTGAAACTGGATCCTTTCCTTACCCCTTATACGAAGATTAATTCAAGATGGATTAGAGACTTAAATGTTAGACCTAATACCATAAAAACCCTAGAAGAAAATCTAGGTAGTACCATTCAGGACATAGGCATGGGCAAGGACTTCATGTCTAAAACACCAAAAGCAACGGCAGCAAAAGCCAAAATTGACAAATGGGATCTAATTAAACTAAAGAGCTTTTGCACAGCAAAAGAAACTACCATCAGAGTGAACAGGCAACCTACAGAATGGGAGAAAATTTTTGCAACCTACTCATCTGACAAAGGGCTAATATCCAGAATCTACAAAGAACTCAAACAAATATATGAGAAAAAAACAAACAACCCCATCAAAAAGTGGGGAAAGGATATGAACAGACATTTCTCAAAAGAAGATATTCATACAGCCAACAGACACATGAAAAAATGCTCATCATCACTGGCCATCAGAGAAATGCAAATCAAAACCACAATGAGATACCATCTCACACCAGTTAGAATGGCAATCATTAAGAAGTCAGGAAACAACAGGTGTTGGAGAGGATGTGGAGAAATAGGAACACTTTTACACTGTTGGTGGGATTGTAAACTAGTTCAACCATTATGGAAAAGAGTATGGCAATTCCTCAAGGATCTAGAACTAGATGTACCATATGACCCAGCCATCCCACTACTGGGTATATACCCAAAGGATTATAAATTAGTCTACTACAAAGACACATGTACACGTATGTTTATTGCGGCACTATTCACAATAGCAAAGACTTGGAATCAACCCAAATGTCCATCTGTGACAGACTGGATTAAGAAAATGTGGCACATATACACCATGGAATACTATGCAGCCATAAAAAAGGATGAGTTTGCGTCCTTTGTAGGGACATGGATGCAGCTGGAAACCATCATTCTTAGCAAACTATCACAAGAAGAGAAAACCAAACACCGCATGTTCTCACTCATAGGTGGGAACTGAACAATGAGATCACTTGGACTCGGGAAGGGGAACATCACACACTGGGGTCTATCATGGGGAGGGGGGAGGGGGGAGGAGGGAGGGATTGCATTGGGGAGTTATACATGATATAAATGATGAATTGATGGGTGCTGACGAGTTGATGGGTGCAGCACACCAACATGGCATAAGTTTACATATGTAACAAACCTGCACGTTATGCACATGTACCCTAGAACTAAAGTATAATAAAAAAAAAAAAAAAAGAGAACAAAGAGAGATACAAATGAAAAACAAGCTTAATTGGTCAATGAAATATGAGTTTAAGCCAAGAAAGAAAAGAAACAACATGAAGTTCAATAAAATACATGGAGAAATAGATCTATTATAGAGTGTTTTGGTCTTTCATATCTCGAATAATACTAATTAATATTTATGCTACAATTAGTTTATGTAACTACTTCTGTGATAGAGTTTATTACTCTAAGACATTCAAGTAGCTAAATATGGCCATCTACCACTACCTGAAAGAACATTATTACAACAGAGAGAAACCTGGAACTTTTCATCAACTTTCCACCCAGGAAAAGAATTGGTCACCAGAATACTAAAGAGTAATGTGATTTCTAGGAAGCTGATTTGCTTTCTAGGAAGCTGATTTGCTCGGAACTGCGCCGTCTTGCCTCCGTTCGTCCAAACATAATGTATGGCTTGAAATGATATATTTAATAGAACATGAGCTGGGGCTAATAAAACGTTTAAGAAATGTTAATGTAATATCACAATGTTAACATTCCAGTTGAATGATACTAGAAAATATATTGTAACCCTCTTTGCTATTGATCACCTATTTCTAATTTATTTCCTTGTTATTTATGGCATAATTTCTCAATGTAACACATCAAAACTTATACACCTTTAAATATTAAGAAATAATACAAATGTAAGCAATATCTTCAATACCATATTTAATAATTAGATACATTAATATATTAATTACAATATTCTATTATATAAAAATTCACTTGTCTATTTATACAGACAAAACAACTATTAAGGCTGAATGTCTCCTGTCTGTAACCTCAGCACTATGAGAGGCTGAGGTGGGCAGAACACTTGAGCCCAATGGTTAAAGACCAGCCTGGGCAACAAGGCAAAACCCTGTCTCTTCAAATCTCAGCCAAGCTTGGTGACACAGGTCTATCGTGACATAGGTCAATAAGTTCAACTACCTGGATCGGCTGAGGTGTGAGGATCACCTGAGTCCAGGAAAGAGAGATCGAAGTGAGCCAAGATCTCACCAGTGTCCTCCAGCCTGGGGGACAGAGTGAAACCCCATCTCAAAAAACAACAATTAAAATGCTTCTTACATGGAAGACTGTATTCTAGGCACTCCAGGAGATACACAAATGTGTTTACTGACCTCCAGTAGCTTATGGTATGCAGGAGCTTCCAATGCTTATTTAAACAACTAAATATCAAAACTTCAAAATTTGAAATTTCAGAATGTGATATAAGGACTTTGAGTGGTTATTATTTATTTTATTTTATTTTATTTTACTTTATTTTATTTTATTTTTAAGATGTAGTCTAGCTCTGTCACCCAGGCTGGAGTGCAATGGTGCGATTTTGGTTCACTGCAACCTCTGCCTGCCGTGTTCAAGTGATTCTCCTGTCTCGGCCTCCTGAGCAGTTGGGAAAACAGATATGTTCCATCATGCCCGGCTAATTTTTCTGTGTGTGTGTGTGTGTGTGTTTGGTATTTTGTTTTGTTTTGTTTTTGTTTTTGTTTTTGTTTTTGTTTGGAAACAGGGTTTCACCTCACTGGCCAGGCTGATCTCGAACTCCTGACCTCAGGTTATCTACCGAACTCAGGTGATCTACTCACCTCAGCCTCCCAAAGTGCTGGGATTACAGGCATGAGCCACTGAACCCGGCCAAGTAAATATTTTAAATAAACTACGATGATAAAATTATGATGTTAAAGTCTTACTAGATTGGTATTAAGAGTCTCTGCTTCTAGAACTGGTTATTTGCAGCAAAATATGTTATTCAATTAGATGAAGTGTTTTCTTATAAACTCTTCATGGACAACTCAGAAAACACACAAAAATCCCTTTGTGATACAAATTTTGAGAACATAAATTTAAATGTTTACATTTCCACAATTTATATTTTTAAATCAGATACATTCTTGTTATGTTGCCCACGCTGCTCTCAAGCTCATGGGCTCAAGCAATCTTCCTGCTTCAAACTCCCAAGCAGCAGGGACCACAGGTGTACACCACCACACTCAGCCATTTTTCTACAATTTTTAATATTATTTTAATCTCACTACAGAATCAATAATATAGGTAGAGAAACAATCTCCCCTAGAAACTATATGATACCAAAATAATAAGTTTCCAAGAAAAAGCTCTATGCTATGTCCTGGACATTTTCACAACTAAAAAGTACCAGAGGGGGTCCATGATTACTGCAAATCATTTGAACACTGAAGATTTATAGAGGCATAAATAGTATGAAAGTCACACTTGTACGATTGAAAAGTCAAAGTGTTACTACTTATCCAAATAAACCTTAACCAAATTTCATATTTCCTCTCTTGGGGAAAGCATTTACTAATGCAACTTTCCTGTCACTACTTATTTTCCAGTTCACAGCTCCCACCCTGTCACAGTATTTGTCAATTTTTGTTAGTTACCAAAGTTAAACAAATTTTTTGAACCAACTAGCCATATGTATGCTTTTCTCTGACCAACTTTCCATTATCATCATAAAACAATGACAGGTAAATCACTGCTAAATTTGAAAAGTAAATACTGTGCAAAACTAGATTCAGAGTAGGAAAATTAATTTTACAAGCGACTACTTTACCTTAGTAGCAACGCTCATGTCTTCGTCATCCAATGTAGGCAACGAATCCACACACAGTTCATGGAAAATACTTGAGACCAAAAACACACAATGAAAATGGGCAAGTTGATTTCTTTACAATTTTTATAACTGCCAGTTTATATCCAGCTTCCCCCTCAAACAAAAGACATAATCTGGGGAAAGGTCAGTGATCCATATATTAAGTAATAATTCTTGATATAACTAAAATATGGCCTCTGTTCTAAAAATAGATTTTAATTACCTATTTCTGCCTCCATCTGTCTAAATCTATAAAATATTCAATGAAAACTGACCTTGAGCTTTATAACAAATAGTGACAGTCACTATATTGGCAGAACCTGACAGTAATTTACACTCACAAATTATCTGTCCTGAAGCTGAACTTAAAACCAATTAATGGATGACATCAATTTTACCTAAACTGGAAGAAAACTGATGACTTAAAACAAGGTAGAAAGATCCACTGTCTCTTTTCCTTGATCTATCTCTCCTTAAAAGACTAATCTGCTTCACTTCAAAATGGCAGTCTTGATTCCTCAGCATGGAACCCACTGAGGAAGGTCCTCTTGCTTTCCTTTGCCCTAAATCAGTACAGGGAATCCCCTGCAATATTTGAAATGTATGAAAGCTAAATGTACAAAAGTCAAATAACAAAGGTATATGTTCTTATTGAGAATACTTTTCCCAGAAAGATTAAAACAATAATAATTATAAAATCCCATTATTTTCACTCTATAGGTACTACCTTATTCAGGTCCACATAAGCTAACAAGCCCTTAAAATCTTTCATAGGCACTCAGACATCCAAGGAGAGAGACTGCAGGAAAAAGAGAGTCCTGGTAGTTGTTCCTCTATTTCCCTAAGTACTATCTAAATATCTTTCTTCCTATGGGCACCCACTTTCAGATTCCACTACTGCAGGGCTCCATAGAAGTCTTCAATCTTCAACTCTTCAGCCTATGAAAGCACAGATTCTGGAAGGGATGGCCTCAAACGACCAGGAGTAGGAGATCTCTATATCCCTGGTCCTAAAAAGCAAGCCAACTGGAGTCTCCATCACCTTCCCCCAGCACAGACACACTGCCAACTACCCAACTGAACTCCATGACTGATTTGCCAGACAATCATGCCCCTGACCCAGCCTACATGGACATGGGAAGGACATCAGTGAATTGGGAACAAAGGCAGAGGTAAGGAGGCACCTGTCCTGTACCACAGATCTATGGAGTTCAGCAGTCTCCAGCCTCTTAGTACACCAGGGGCTCTAAGCCACCCCTCTGTAAGTCAGAATGGAAGTAGATGATACCACATTTCTGTCTGCTGTAGACACTCCTCCCAGTGTCTCAAAATGTTTTAGCATGTTTCCGTAAAAATCATCAAGGTTGTCAGTCCTTGATAAAAAAAAAAAAAAAAAAAAAAAAAAAAAAAAAAAAAAAAAAACAGCAAATTTTTAGAGCTCCCTTGAACTTTCTATTTTAATGTGCCTTTGTAGATAATTCCCAAATTTCTTGTGTCTTTCATCTTTATAATTTATCTTTATTAAACTTGTCATAAACCCCAATATTTTCATCTCTTAGTGAAGACTCCATACTCCTATACAATCCGGTGTTGTTTCTCTTCAAACTTGGCATTCCCCTGCTCATTCCATTATTATCTACTTTCATTGGGTTCACCAGCTAATTCCATTCTCATTCTATCCACTGTGTGCACCAGACTCACTTCTGTTTGTAATATTAAAACACACGCCAATAGGATAGAAAAAGAAGGAAGAGTACTGGGCTTTAAAATGAGTTCAAATCTCATTTCTGCCAGTTGCTATGTCTAAAAAAAGCATACTCATCTCTTTGAGCCTCACATTCTCTATCTACAGAATCACTTGATGGGAATATTCAACACAGGTAAAAATACTAGGAGGTATTTTAATTTATTCTAAGATTCCGTAACATTCTGTAATTCTATGTCCTCTTGATTCTGTCTATAGGAAAACCGGGAGTACATAGCCAACAGAATTTGAAAAAAATAATAGAACAAAAGAAACACAAAGAAAAGCAGAGGGGAAAGTATTAAATATCAAGACAAGATTATAGAAAAGTCATGGAAAAAAGAAAACAAAACTTAAAAAAATATTATGGAAGTAAACAGAACTCCTGGACTAAATGGAAAACCAAACTGGGAAGTCAAATCATTTCTCTCTAAGACTTGCCTAAACTTACTTTTGTAAAACTTACAGTCCTATGGCCAAAGCTAAGTAAAATCTGCCCTAAAGCCTTTGATGGTAAAAATAAGATACTGGTTACCACTGAAATTGTCAGATTTATTAGGACAAACTCTTGGACTAACCACATTCTAACAATAACCTTCAATGTGAGTTTAATGTATTTAAACACTCATTAATTTAGGCATTAATTGAATTAATGAATATGAGTAATCTGATTCAGACCTATACCTTCATCTAATGGCTGCACAGATGTCTATCAATCTATGCTGAGGAGCAAGAGAAGGGATTTGGAAGGCAGGCAGGCAGACGGTCAAGTTGTGGGCCAGCTACCTTGTTAGGTATGGGATCATGAGGCAAAGAATCAACTGCTCTAATCCATAGTTGTTTACTGAATAAACAGTAGGTTATAGGAACACAGTTGTTGTGACGGCTTTATGAGATGATAAATGCATAGAATATAGCAGGATGTCTAACTCAGAATACAACACTCACCAGATATTAGTTTCTTCCATCTCTATTTCCTTAGTTAACATCAATGTTTACATCTATAAAATCCTACCTGACTGCAGATTCATCAGAACTTCCAACATCTATTAAAGAGAAAGGAAAAATGCATTTTAAATCAATAATAAATGTACAGAATATTAAAAAGCATTAAGAATGCACAGCACTGCAGGCCTGTACTCTAAAGTGTTTGGGAGGATGAGGCAGGAGGATCACTTGAGGAACTCAGAAGTTTGAGACCAGCTCGGGAAACATAGTAAGACTCTACCGTCGTAAAAAAATTGGGCACACTTTTGTGTGTGCTTTAGATGCTGTTTTTGTTGTTGTTGTTTTTGTTTTGTTTTGTTTTGTTTTGTTTTTTTTAAACAAAAGACTGATGCTTTGTTACAAAGCATTCCTTTGGGAGCGTGCCTGGGACTTTACTAGAATTAACATTAATTATACCTATTGGTAAGTAATTAATGCAGTAAGAACTCTTCCCTTTGTATTTATTAGATGGAAAGAAGAATAAGTTTATAAAAACGTTGTATCTACAAGTGAACTGCAGTATACAAGTGATTTTAGCCAAACCCTATGAGATTGAGCAAAAATGGTACAGTTAGCAGAACAGGTGTGATGAGTCAACAGTGTCAAAGAGCATGATTTCTGGACCAAAATATGAAGGGCCGTTAAAACAGAGTATACAGTAGCACCCCTTATCCACTACATGTGTGGAAAGACATACTTGACACGGTTTTCTCTGAACTCACGCCATAGCAAGGATCATCAACAAAGAAGGCTTCCGTGACCAAATGTGTGGAGATATTTTCCCCCCAAACAAGCAAGAATCATTCCTGCTGATGACACCATTCAAGTCTCACACCCTATCTGCAGACACAATCAGATTTAATTTAATTTATAAATGAAACTTTATCATAGATAGGGATGCATAGGAAAAACCGGTTTGTGATTCAGTACTATTCGTGGTTCCATGCATCCACTGGGGGTCTTGGAATGTATCTCCCACAGTTAAGGGGGAACTACTGCACTTATTTTGTTATAACACAACACAGCCTCTCCAGCTCTTCAGTTCAAACGGTTCAGTTTAGAATAAAACACCCTATCACCAGAAGCCAGCAAAATATAGGAATCAGACCAGAAAGAGGAATCCTTGCAAAGACCTTCCAGCTGCCAGTGGAGAAGAGCTGAAGAGAGATTGGTGTGTTACTCTGGCTAATACTCTTCTGGGGAAGGTGCTGGGTGGTTTCCTTAGTTGTAGCTATTTGCTCTGCCCTATGTATAACAAGGCCCAAATTCACCTGCCATTTTACCTCCCACAGAAAGAACCACTGGAAACATCACTCCTTTAAGAGCTTATCCATATTCAGAGAGAAGCTTAAGAAACACTGGGGAGGTGTGGCCGGCTGCTGGGCAGCATTATCTGATGCGAAAAATATGTAGAAAGAAAACTATCAACTCCCTTTTACTACCAGAATGTTCCAATGCTTGCCCTCCCAAGTAGGAGAGAAAAATTGCTTTTCACCTCACATCAAGCAAAACTCCCTTACCATCCCTCATGACAGAATCTAGTTGTAGATGAGTCATGTCATCATAATGTAGGCTGTTGTCAACCTCATCCATCAAAGGAAGAGGATCAGTGAAGAACATATGTATTTACCTATAGCATTCACTGCCTGGTCTTATTTCCAACCGAAGGTAAGTATAAAAGACTTAGTCATTCCACTTTTATAAAGTCCAACCCATTGCGCTTGTCCCCTTCCATTGCTAGAGAGTCTATCTGGACCCACATCATAGAGCAAGATACTCCAGTTTGTGCTGTGTGGCACGGCATGGTGTCCTTTTCCTCAACCCTTTCTATTATGTCCCAAACATCTATACAAATCATGTTTTCTGAGTATGCAAAGTATATCTCATCAGCATATATCATTCTTTACAGTGATAAAGAAGCAAAAGGAAAACAAAAAGGACAAGGAACATCTTAAATGACTACGTTCAATTACCATGGAGCTTTAATTTTTTAACTATTCAAAAAGATATCCACTGTACTCTTCTGAAAAAAATAAAACTATGAAGACAGAGTAAAGATCAATAGTTGCCAGGAGTTGCTAGGGAGAAAGTGAGAGATGAACAGGCATAGTATAGAGAATTTTTAGGGAAGTGAAACTGTTCTGTCAATAACATTACAGTAATAGATACATGTCATATCATTATACAGTTGTCCAAGTTCACAGAATGTACAGCATCAAGAGTGAAGCCTGATGTAAACTATGAACTTTGAGTGATTATAATGTGTCAATGTAAGTTCATCAGTTGTAACAAATGTACCACTCTGGTGGAAAATACTAATCATGGGGGAGGCTATGCATGTGGGAGGCATGGAATATATGAGAAATCTCTGTACCTTCCTTTCAATTTTGCTCTGAAACTAAAACTGCTCTAAGAAATAAAATTGTTGATTTAAAGAAGATATTCACAACTGGGCTCAGTGGCTCACACCTGTAATCTCAGTACTTTGGGAGGCAAAGGTGGGGGGGATCACATGAGGTCATGAGTTCAAGACCAGCCTGAGGAAATGAGTTCAAGACCAGTCTGGCCAACATGGCAAAACCTCTTCTCTACTAAAAATACAAAAATTAGCTGGGCACGATGGCGGGCACCTCTAATTTCAGCTACTCAGGAGGCTGAGGCAGGAGAATCGCTTGAGCCTAGAAGGGTTTCCACCATTCCCTAAGGAGAGTGGCTCACTGTGTCTAAAGTGTTTATAGAAACAGTGTGGTTACTCTGAACAGCTGTCTTCCTTCTAGGAGTCTGGAATTTGGGTACATGTCAGGGAGAGTAACCTCCATAGAAACACTTGGGTACTTAGTCTCTAATGAGACTCTGGTACTGGTAGATATCACTGCACAAATATTGTCAAAATGTGAGCCTGGGAGAATTAAGCAGATCCTGGAACTCCACAGGAGAGAACTCCTGGAAGCTTGTGCCTGGCTTCTTCCAGACTTGACACATGCACCTTTTTCCTCTACTAATTCTGCTTGTCCCTTTTCTTGTAATCAAGTAAAGATCTGAGTATGACTATTTGCTGAGTCCTGTGAGTCTTTCTAGTGAACCACTAAACCTGGGGGTGGTCTTGGGGAACCTTGGCACAAATGCATTGTGTAAGATTTTTATAAAGTTGATATGATATATGTAACTATAATCAGGTGGTTATTTCACAGAATAGCTTTCCCTAATCTGTTTTTCTTTTCCTTTTTTCCCTTGTTATTTGACTTGGAAAGTCTGATATTTCTATATCTATCCAATTGAATAAAGCCATAAAAGGAAAAAATGAAACGATAATGTCGGAAAATAATGTGAAATAAGCAGCAATCCTATTTAAACCGAATAAAAAATAGAGAATCTGGGTGATTGACAATATGTTCTATGATATGAATGTTTCTAGAAAAAAATGAAAAGGTGGCCAGTTTTCTGCAACTCAACTGGGCTTAATTCCTTTTCATAATAATTGTGCAGGCCAGGTGCAGTGGCTCCCACTTGTAAATCCCAGTATTTAGGGAGGCTGAGGCAGGAGGATCACTTGAGTCCAGAAGTTCCAGACCAGCCTGGGCAATAGAGTGAGACCTCATCTATTAAACAAACAAACAAACAAACAACAACAACAACAAAAACCTTAAAAAGAAATTTATCCAAGTGTGGTGGTGCATGCCTGTAGTCCCAGCTACTTGGGAGGTAAGGTAAAAGGTGAAAGGATCACTTAAGGCCAGGAAGCAGAAGTTGCAGTGAGCCAAGATGGCACCTCTGCACTCCAGTACCGGCAACAGAGGGAGATCCTGTATCAGAAATAAATAAATAAATAAATAAATAAATAAATAAATAAATAAATAAATAATTGTGCATCAGGCCGGATGTAACCACACAAAACTGTAGTCCCAGCTACTCAGGAGGATGAGGTAGGAGGACTGCTTGAGCCCAGGAGTTCAAGGCTACAGTGAGCTATGAATGCACCAATGAATAGACACGGTATTCTAGCCAAGGCAACATAGAAAGACCCCATCTCCTATAATAATAATAATGGATTAATTGTGCATCACTCAAGTAAATTGTATAACTGGAGAAAAACATAGTACTATTGAGAATGTACTATAACAGTCTACCACTGATCATAGAGTTCCTGTTTGCTTGCTTCTAATCTTTTTCTGTGTTTCTCCTAAAACTGAAAACATGGTTCATCCATTAAAAGCAGTTCATCACAAAACAAGTCAAAAAGATGGAAGAATTGCATCCAGACTGTAGGATGTGTTATCCACCGCTCCCTGTGAACAGTTGGATTTGGTCATTAAGAATCAGCAGGACTTTTAACTTTGTGTCTGTGTGCACACGTGTGTACGTGTGTGTGTGTAAACTGTGTGTGTGTAAACTATGACAGATAAAACCATTTTGCTTGTGTAAGAATATGTAATATAACTTGTACTTGTCATGAAGGAATTGCTTTCCTGTCTTCTGTGCTCAGTAGCTGTCTTCAAAAAATAGTCTCCTATTTGTATGGGTGCACACTGGTTCAGTTCTACAGTTCTTATTGCCATTTATTTATGGTACCAGAAAGGGATAGCTGAGTTCCCGGTTCTAAAGATAGTTACTTTCTTAGTGACACACATCAATATGTAATACAGTTTGCCCTTGAAAAGCAGGGATTCATTTATATGCAGATTTTCTTCTGCCTCTGCAACCCAGAGACAGCAAGATCCACCTCTCCTCTTCCACCTCAGGCTAGTCAACCTGAAGATCACGAAGACCTTTGTCAGGATCTACTTATGCTTTATGAAAAGTCAATTATTCTTTAGTTCCCACCTATGAGTGAGAACATGCGGTGTTTGGTTTTCTGTTCTTGTGATAGTTTGCTAAGAATGATGGTTTCCAGCTGCATCCATGTCCCTACAAAGGACGCAAACTCATCCTTTTTTATGGCTGCATAGTATTCCATGGTGTATATGTGCCACATTTTCTTAATCCAGTCTGTCACAGATGGACATTTGGGTTGATTCCAAGTCTTTGCTATTGTGAATAGTGCCGCAATAAACATACGTGTACATGTGTCTTTGTAGTAGAATAATTTATAATCCTTTGGGTATATACCCAGTAGTGGGATGGCTGGGTCATATGGTACATCTAGTTCTAGATCCTTGAGGAATTGCCATACTGTTTTCCATAATGGTTGAACTAGTTTACAATCCCACCAACAGTGTAAAAGTGTTCCTATTTCTCCACATCCTCTCCAACACCTGTTGTTTCCTGACTTCTTAATGATTGCCATTCTAACTGGTGTGAGATGGTATCTCATTTATCTTTCCTGTTGATTTTCTTTCTAACAGCTTCAATTCTCTGGCTTACTGTATTGTCTGAACACAGAATATAATAATGCGGCAAAAACAAAATAGGTGTTCATCAACTGTTTTATGTTATCAGGAAGGCTTCAAGCCTATGGTGGGCTATTAGTAGCTAAGGTGAAGCAATCAAAAGTTATACTCAGATTTTCAACTGCACAGGGACTCACTCCTACGTTATTCATGGGTCAACTGTAATTCTTTATTTACTAAATATAAACAATTTATTATAAAACTGAAATAGAAGATCCATTTGTATAACAAGTCCAATTGGTTATAATGTGACTATAGAGGAAACATATGACATACTAACTTAAAAATCTTTTTTCTTATTCATGCAAAAACATCATATAGGATTTTAGGGATCATAAATGATGTTTTTCAGACTATAATGTTTGAGATTATAAAGTAGCTACAACTACCTTCTTAAATAAATCTGAATTTCAAACTAGTTAAATTTTAAAAATTAATTTACATATGTATATACATATATACACATTCAATTTACACATATTTTTAAACTGGTCTTTTTTGATAAACACTACCTTAATCTGACATCTTACTTTTCATTTTCTTATCAAGAGCAGGACCACCAAGAGAAATAAGAAATTCACTATCAGAAGTCTTACCTGGTTTGTCATTTTTAAGTATCTTCTTTTTATGTTCCAAAATTTGTTGTTGAATTCTATGTATACAAAAGTAATAAATAAAATTGCTATTTTAACACTGAAATAAAAAATATTTACCAAACATATTAAATTCTAAAACCATTTAAGGCAATATCAGACCTAATATCAGAATTTTAATGTCCCATACACTTCAAATTTTTAAACCTTACAAGCTTATTAAGCTTATAATTAAAGAATAAAAGAAAGGGAAATACTCATAAATGGAGGAAAAACAGCTCAGTAAATTAACTCTAGTTAGCTGGACATCATGCAAAGTGTCCTGCACTCAGAATTCGTCCTCGCTCTGTAACCAATATGTATTTTCTTTTCAGACAAGTTGCTTCTCATAGGCTCCATGGTTTCTTCTAAAAAATAAGGACTCTGCTACTTTAGGAAGATGTAATGAGATTACATGTTTAAATGTTCAGAGAAATAGTAAAGCACTGGAATAATTTCTTCTTGAACTTTATTCCTGAAACCATTTTGGAATCCCAAATAAAGCTTGGTGTATGTTTTTCTATAAGTTCTAATATTCAAATGTTACAGTTTTCAGAAGATGTTATTAAGTGCTAATTTTGGTTATTAGTTGTATTCATTGTGGCTTGTAATTCAGGGCATCTTACCTAATTCACAACTTACTGCAAAATTTTATATATATATATATATATATATATATATATATATATATTCTCATTAAAATGGATTACCTAATTGTCTCCCATCACTGAGTTCATCAATCACACCAAGGGCAGAAAACTAATTGTCTAAACCCAGCTTGGACAACTACCACTCCTTCTCTACCTCCTCAAACTCTGAGACAGCAGATCCATGCTAGGATGCTGGATCTCCACGGTCCTCTCCAACTAACAGACAAGACAGAACCCTGCTGTGATTGTTTTTCGGTTCCATGAAGGAAAGGCAAGTGGACATTTTCTCACTTCCAAGACATGTACTAACAACATGTAACATCCCCTAATTATTACTCAGCTCTGTTCTCCTTTCAGAGATCACTGGACATCAATATTTTCATAGTGATAATCACAATTTCAATATTGGGTGTCTCCTGTTTTGGTTTCACTCACACTGCTTCCTAGGAGCTACTCAACAAACAGTCAAATGACCTTCCTGGGACTATGCAAAATATGGAATGCTTTCTGAATCTGTGTGCCATCCCCAGGCAGCAGCCATGCTTATCTGCTCTGTATTGATCCAATTTTAAAATATGTGCTGCAGAAACAAGCACAGAGCCCTGTTTGATACACAAATACTCATGAGTCACAGATGAGGCTTAGCTCTGGTAAATCCAACTCACTTACTTTAGATTCTGAGAATTTTATTGAATGACTTCCTGTGAGGTAGAATTTTAAAATATATTGAAAACTTGAGGAAGAGCTGCGAGTAGCCCAAGAGATTTTCATGATTATAGAGACACATTGCTAGAGGGGCCAACTGCAAGTTTAATCTCACTACTCGGTGAAAAGATAACAAGGAACCTTCTGCTATCTAACCAAAGCTGCTGCACAGGATATAAAAAGCCTCAAGGTACAGATCTGATAGCAAAAGGGAAAGGGAACTCTGATCTCCCTGCAACATTATTTGAACATCCCTGACTGTGGAGAACAATCCCAACTAATAGTGGTTAAAGAAAAGACAAACATGGCTTTCAAAGGATAACATACCATGAAGGTCCAGGCTAAGTCTAGCTAAGAGGTGGGCTCCAAATAAGATTTTTAGTGTAGGGCAGGCATCAACTTTCTCAGTATTTGTGTAGCTAAAGCTAGGAGGCCTAGCTGGCAGAGCAGGGTGCTGGGAACAACGACTGACCATAAGTACATAAACTAATAAACACCATAGCTTTGAACTCTATATATGAAGCACCATGAAAACTAGGGGGTCTGCATCAGTGAAGGCATCCTGGTGGCAAAGGTCAATCATTATCAGATTGCAGGATGGGTTAGAATGGCAGCTAAACAGCAAGCGAGTCCATGGAAACAACAGAATGATCGGAACGGCCTTTTTTCCCGTTCTTCTGACTTGTAAAGAAAGATTGTCTTCCTTGAACTTAGGGAACCCCTTAGCTTCTTGGAAATTCAAAGAAGGAAGACACAGGAGACAGCCCAAGGGGACAATACAAGATTTTCTGCTAAATTGGACATTTCAAGACCCAATAACTAATTAGAAAAGTCCGGCCAGGCATGGTGGCTAGCATTTTGAGAGGAAGAGGCAGGAGGATTACTTGAGCTCAGGAGTTCAAGACCAGCCAGGGCAACAGAGTGAGACCTTGTCTCTACAAAATGATAATAATAATAATAATAATAATAATAATAATAGGAAGAAGAAGAAGAAGAAGAAGAAGAAGAAGAAGAAGAAGAAGAAGAAGAAGAAGAAGAAGAAGAAGAAGAAAGAAGTTGAAGAAAAGGAGAAGAAGAAGAAGAAGAAGGGAAAAGAAAAATAAAAAAAGAAAGGAAAGGAAAAGAAATCAAAGATGTGGCTCTTTTTATCCCATGCATGGGGATTATACTTAGAATAAAATGGACAACACTGAGATCACTGGGGATAAAGGTCTTAAAACTCCTGAAAAAATCTTGCACTCTACTTCGAACTAATCTAGGCTGCTGCTTGATTTCTGGCTAAAAGTAGACTAACTCATTGCTATTTCAAACCATCTGAACCAAACTATGAACTCTTACCTAATGTATAAGAGGGAGTAGTTGCAATTATTTTAAACTTCAATTTAGTATCAACTGGTCTTTTGACATAAACACTTACTTTGTCAAATGACGAGAAATAGCATAATCTTCTGCATCTTTTCCATGCGTGTCTTGAGTGAAGACATTAATATTTTGCTTAAGAAGGATGTTGACAATAGCTGGTGAGTCACAGTACACAGCAAGCATGAGGGCTGTTCTAAAATAACAAAGAAATAACTCCACTCAAGAACTTTAATAAAGACTTTTTAAACAGTTAGTTTGATACACTTTACCAATTTCATATCCATCTGTCAGTGTAGACGTAATAACCATTTGCATGTACTAGCTCAGGTCTATAAGCATCTAGGGGCTCAAGTGTTCATCTTTGTAAATTATCACCAAGGCTAAAAGAAAGGGACAACAGGGAAGCCTCTTGTCCCACTGACATATGACATAATACAAGTTGCTAACTTATAGTCCTCTGATGGCCAAGAAACTGTGCTGAGGTCAGTCATCTAAAGTAGGCAAAGATTTAGATGAAGATTTCCCCATTGCTTTCCTACTCTGATATATTATAATTCTAATCAGCTAGGGGTCAGATAAGAGTTATCTGCAGGCTGAAAACAACAACAACAACAACAACGACAACAACAATAATAATGACAATAGCAGTAGTCATAAACTAAAAGTCCACATTTTAAAAATTAAAAAAACTGCCAGGTGCAGTGACTCTTGCCTGTAATCGCAGCACTCTGGGAAGTCAAGGAGAACAGATCATGAGGTCAAGAGATCGAGACCATCCTGGCCAACATGGTGAAATCCTGCCTTTACTAAAAATACAGAAATTAGCTAGGCATGCTGGCACACACGTGAAGTCCCAGCTACTTGGGAGGCTGAGGCAGGAGAATCGCTTGAACCTGGGAGGTGGAGGTTGCAGTGAGCCAAGATCACACCACTGCACTCCAGCCTGGCAACAGAGCTAGACTCCATCTCAAAAAGAAATTAATAAAACTAATACAAAACCCTTTAGCTAATAAAAGATTACAGTACCAAAAACATCCAATTATAAATAACGAATCTTATGAGAGAAGATTAATCCTACTATACACTCTTCTTTATGTGACTCAGTCTAAATATTTGTGGTCTACCTGATTATTTGTGGTGACATTTTTCACTGTATGCCAATAATTACACTAATCTTATTAATATTTCTGACTTGAGTGACTATTACCACTCTAGAATACGCAGACTTTTATTTTTAAAAAAAGAACTACTGTACCGTCTCAGCCTATCAATGGCATGTACGCTTGCTTTGTTTTTCAATAGAAATTCCACCATTTTCTCTTTCTTGCAAATAATAGCGAATAAAAGTGGAGTATTATTGTCCTATAAGACAGCAGAAAAAATTAATAATTCACAAAATTACATATTTATCAACTGAACTGAAAATCTTCTCTAGGATTCTTTGAACTTCAACATACAAAATAGAAAGGAAGTAAATGAAAAGCAGTCCCTTCCTTCTCACTCCTCTGTGCTTTCTGATGTGCTGCTCTTTGCCTTGCAAACAACCCTCCTCTGTCTCCCAGGATTAACTGTGGTCATTGCCAAAATTCACTGTAAACATTTACCAGTCCCAAGAATCCTTGCTTTGATCACAGCACTTAGCATGCTACATTGTAATCATTTCATTGTTTCCCTCTGAAACCAAGAGCTTCTTGAGGGCAAGGGCTGTAACTTTTGTCTCTATAGCCCAAAACCCTAAGACATAGTAGCAAATATTTTAAGTTTTTTACAGAAATTAATGAAATAAATTATTATCTCTAAAGCAGTGTTTCTTAAACTATATTCCAAAGAATATTTGCTTTACCAGAAGTATAATACCCCAAGAGAAAGACTCCGTGACCTGCATTTGAGAAGAATTGCAAAATTGTATTTTACATCCAATAATCAAGAACTCTCTTGAATTTTACCTAATCCCCATTTCACAATACTATTTGTGGCAAACATTAACATTTGAGCAATTAAGAGTTTCAGAGAAACAGTTGCCAGAGCTTCCCAATACAGGTGGATGATTCCTCTGGGTGGTACAAACTTGCTTGATTCACTTCTATCAATGGTGTCAGGATACCAGACGCCAACGTCAGGCACTCCTGCTCCAAAGGGGTCACTATGGAAATGAACTCTGAATTAAGAGAGATTGGCTTCAAATGCACTTATTTGCCTTAGAAATAGTCCATGGTTTTTTTCCTAATACAAGAGAATAGATTTTTATCTTTACTGTTAGAAAGCTCAGTATGTTCTGTGTAAGAGAGACAGGTTTAAAAAACTTAAGAACAAATATTTGAAAAACCAAAGCTCAGTAAGAATACTATTCTCAATTATAATGGTAATCCCAGGACACTAATGCAGCTCTACTTTTTAAATCCATTTTTATTGGCTTCCACTTAAATGGCTATTTAAAATTATTTTTCATTTTAGGCAAAATATGAATCTGAAATAACAACTTAATGGCTTATCAATAAAAGTTCTCATACTGATCCATATGAATTATTTCTGGCATAATAAAACCAGTGAGTCACTTGCATTTTTAAAGTAGGGTGCTGAGGACAAAGATACAATATCTGCAATATTCATAAATTATCCAACTATAACCAGCTTCTAGGCATTCTTATGGGCAGATAATTATTTCTGGTATATATAAAGAAAAGGAGTTTTAAAAACTTCTAAATTCTAAAATTCAACTCCATAACAGAGGGATTTACATACTCCATAGACTATATATTATAAACAAATCTACACACTGACTTAAAAATCTTGAAATCTTTGTCAAAATGTACTATAACATAGGAGTTGTAAACTCAAATACTTACAAGGACAAAGGAAGGTTCCCAGAGTAAGGGAAGTACTGAGGTGGGCACAATAGCAAACTGGAGAATACACGCCTTCTATAAAGGGGCAATCTCTGCACAGCAGATCAAACAGTGATAGAAACTCAGGAGACACCAGATTTGACTTTTTAGGATAAGCCTGAAGTCCAGATTTCTACACAAGTCTTCTAAATTTTACATGTTGATTCAACTTATAGAGGCAAACAAACAAATCTGTGTACCACATTAGAATATAGCCCCTGTGTTTTTAGATTTACTATAAATGCGTTATGAAATGGTTGTGTATAATCCAAGTATTTGCATGTAAAGTATTTTCTTTCTCTAGTATCATATGTTTTATCAAAATATGAGGTATTCATAGATAATAAAAATCGCTAAAAAGACTCATAATACCTGCTTCAAGAATTTTTTCCAACATTTATTCATTTAAAATGTTTGTATATAATTTTCCCAGATTATTAACCAAATAGATCATTGGTTCATAGGACTGCTAAAACTACATTATTAAAAGAATTCCTATTTGTATTCTTATTAACTTCATGGATTTCAGTGTTTAAAACTGACATTTTGGTTATGATAAAGCTCTATACAACTAACAAACATACTGAGATAGTTCATAATACAATTTCAACTAAAAAAGGAGTTTAGGATTTGCTACTATTCTAATTGAGAAAGCCCAACTTGTAACGAACACTTGCTGACACATAATCACCTGCATGGTGACAAAGGGACATCAAATCCTGACAGGGTCAGCCTCTGCTTATTGAAAGATTCCCCACACGCACATTTCTAAAGACTATCTGAATGGTAGTGAATGATTCGTGGATGGAAGGAATGGTGTTATTCTGTCAGCTGAGAGATATTGCCAATATTTCCTTTCACTTCCCAGTCACAGATGTGGAGAAAGACAGATAAGTCAGGGTAATATCATCAAACAGGAGAATTTTGAAGGATGTGGCACCTATCAAATGCCAAGTCTTCTAGAGATTTCTTACATTTTTGAGATACAGAAATTTATATATTGCACTTATCTATTCTGGGATTCTTAATCAGGAGTGTATCTGAACCTTGAAGGTTTTCTTTCTTTTTTTTTTTTTTTTCCTTTTGCTACAAGTGTTGTTAGAGACAAGAGTCTCACTATGTTTCTCAAGCTGGATTCAAACTCTCAGACTCAAGCTGGAACTACAGGAACATGCCACTGTGCCCAGCTTCAAGAAACCATTTTTAAACATGTTCAGGCCTTATTAGGTCTATTACATCAAAATCTTCAGGCGAAAGACTACAGTTGTAGATTTTTAACAAAATGTCCTCAGGTAACCGTAATGCCCAATTCTGAGAATTAGTGCAGCAGACAATCACTTCAGTCACATCTCTCACCCACATGGCTAATGCCCTTTATCAGTCAGAGATGTGACCAAAAAGATAAAAGAGTAAGAGATAGACTCATTTATTAAAACTCCAGTTAATTTCCCTGGGTATGGCTAGAACAGGGACAAGTAAACTCAAAATTCCACTTGATTTTGCTATGTATAAGCTCCTTATCTCCCACTTTTCCACCAAGACATTCTCGATTTGAGAGGAGTCTTTAGACGCTTATCTAAGTGGCAGTTTCTGCCAGGATGGGCAATAAGTCAGTTAATAATTTGTTCCAGCTTCTGCTGAAGTTTTTCTCACTTCATCACCACATATTCACTGCCAATCTGGTTTCCTCAGAGTCCTCCTAAAATTAATCTCTAGGCAAGTTGCAACTCACTCACTCTCTTTTTCAAACCAAAAATTATTAGACCCAAAGCTAAAGAGCACCTTGTCTCAACACATAAACTGGAAGAACAACAAACTAAAAACAACAACAACAACAACAAAAACTCTTCCTCGCATTTTCCTTCATTACCTAATTTCCAAGTGACCTGTGTATTTCTGATTGCTCTCCTTTTCCCTTCCCATTTTTCCCTGAGAAATGATACGTCAGTTTTTCAGAAAATTAGCAGCAGCAGCAACATGTCCATTTATTGTAAGTTGCTTTAGTTTTGTTTGAGTTTTAAAATAAAGCCTATTTCCAGGGCACATTTCCTTTCCTGTGTTGTTTTACACTAATTAAGAAAAAAAGAAAAAAAGAATAACCCTGCATAGAAAATAAGTTGAAAAGGTTTTATCTTTAACAAATTCACAGATATTTTCCAAAGTGCATTTTATAAAGCTGTGCCCTTGAATGCTTCTTTAAAAGTATCAATATTTAAAACAAAATCTTACACAATTAAGTTATTTGAAAATAATTTACATTTGCATTCAGGTAATGGTTGAGCGTCCAAATATAAAAAAAAATTGACCCTTACCTATGTCAATGTTAAAACAAATATTTTGGAAAGAAAGTTGATTGATCTATACCTTGTCCAGTGCTTCAATATTTGCACCATGGGAAAGCAGTTTTTCTGCCAGTGAGGTGCTCTCCTTGTACACAGCATAATGGAGAGCAGTGTTGCCGTAGATATCCTTAAGGTTTGGATTGGCACCATGTTCCAGCAAAATAACGGCACAAGCCTCTTCCTGGCAATGGACAGCCTGTCCGTATTAGACCAAGAAACAGATTGTAAATTCTAAGAATTCAAAATACACATTCCACAGGTTTCACCAACTAGTTACATTTAAATGAGATCAATTCATTTTAATTCTATATATGTAAATCAAATCCATGTCAGGCTAAAAGAGTTGGCTCTAATATACCTGTATCAAAGGTGTCCTGTTTTCTTTGTCACAGATATCAATCTGGCACTTTCTGTTAATCAGGAGAGTTACCACTTTCGCATGGCCACTGGCACAGGCCAAATGTAGAGCAGTTCTACAAGAGCAAGAGGACTTTTTAGGAAACTGTAGGGCAACATCTCAAAACACACACAACAGTGATTTGTGAGTTAAATCACTCAAATTCTCCAGCTGCTCCAGCCAGGGAATTATGAGGGATGGAAAACAGCTGAGGGATCCATTTGGCTTCGCCGCTGGGAGGGTGCCCGGCGCCCTCCAAGGCCCCGTCCCAGGGGCTGCGGGGAAGCCGGGCCTGGGGACACCCTCCCACCCCGGACTGAGCGCCCCCCGCTACCTGTGCTGTTTGTCCAAGGCATCCAGGTCTCCGCTCCTGCGCGCCAGGCAGCCCTCCACTTTCGCGGCGTCGCCCTTGACAGCCGCCCTGTGGATCTTCTGCAGTTCGGAGTCCCGGATTCGGTACCCTGAACCCGTGTAGACGTGGTCTGTGGAGCCCAGGACCTTCTGGCCCCTGCGGCTCCCGAAGCCGAACAACTTCATGGTAGTGACTTCTTCTCAGACCCCCAACCACCGACCGGATCTTGAGTAGGGGCAGCTCCCTGTCACCTTTTCACCACCCCCGATCCCTCCCTGCCGACCCAGTCCGAAATCCAACCCCAAGTCCCGATCCAACCCCAAATCCGCGATGCAAACCCCAGTCTCCGATCCCAAATCTTTTTTTTTTATTATACTTTAAGTTCTAGGGTACATGTGCATAACGTGCAGGTTTGTTACATATGTATACTTATGCCATGTTGGTGTGCTGCACCCATCAACTCGTCAGCACCCATCAATTCATCATTTATATCATGTATAACTCCCCAATGCAATCCCTCCCTCCTCCCCCCTCCCCATGATAGACCCCAGTGTGTGATGTTCCCCTTCCCGAGTCCAAGTGATCTCATTGTTCAGTTCCCACCTATGAGTGAGAACATGCGGTGTTTGGTTTTCTCTTCTTGTGATAGTTTGCTAAGAATGATGGTTTCCAGCTGCATCCATGTCCCTACAAAGGACCCAAACTCATCCTTTTTTATGGCTGCATAGTATTCCATGGTGTATATGTGCCACATTTTCTTAATCCAGTCTGTCACAGATGGACATTTGGGTTGATTCCAAGTCTTTGCTATTGTGAATAGTGCCGCAATAAACATACGTGTGCATGTGTCTTTGTAGTAGACTAATTTATAATCCTTTGGGTATATGCCCAGTAGTGGGATGGCAGGGTCATATGGTACATCTAGTTCTAGATCCTTGAGGAATTGCCATACTGTTTTCCATAATGGTTGAACTAGTTTACAATCCCACCAACAGTGTAAAAGTGTTCCTATTTCTCCACATCCTCTCCAACACCTGTTGTTTCCTGACTTCTTAATGATTGCCATTCTAACTGGTGTGAGATGGTATCTCATTGTGGTTTTGATTTGCATTTCTCTGATGGCCAGTGATGATGAGCATTTTTTCATGTGTCTGTTGGCTGTATGAATATCTTCTTTTGAGAAATGTCTGTTCATATCCTTTCCCCACTTTTTGATGGGGTTGTTTGTTTTTTTCTCGTATATTTGTTTGCTAAAGAGCTTTTGCACAGCAAAAGAAACTACCATCAGAGTGAACAGGCAACCTACAGAATGGGAGAAAATTTTTGCAACCTACTCATCTGACAAAGGGCTAATATCCAAATCTTTAAGGTATTCCAAAATTCCAGATCCAGCCCGGTCCACCACAGCCTTCAGCAGCTGCACTCGCAGCCTCCGACCTCTCAGACCGAGTGAGCCTGGTAAAGCCATTGGGCGCGCGCCTGCACCGCCGTTGTCGCCCGGCTCCCGGAAGCCGCTCCCTGGCTGCGCTCGCGGACAGGTGGGGCTGCAGCTCCAGGCTGGCGCCACTGGGCTCGCGGGTTCTCCTGGGCTCTCCTGGGCGGCCCCAGGATCCTAGGCGCACAGCCAGCCGGGCCTGAGAAGGAGGATTAGTATGGCCTTGCCGCCTGCCCCTCTTCTCCTGGGAGGGAGATCGGGTGCTGGCAAGGGCACTCCGCAGCCACCGGAGTGGCTTCGCGGATGGCCTGGCTTCACGCTGAGGCTCTGGCCCTAGAGTCTGTGTGGCTAGTGTCCTGTACTGGAAAAGGCATGGAGAGTCAGGGGTTGCTGCTTTCCCCACCCGCCCTCACCGCTGCCAGTGCCCCACGGGCGGTTTGGAGCTGCAGATCTGGCACTGACGCGGGATGGTGGAGCTTCCCTTAGATGGAATCAGGGTCGCCAAGTGCACAGCCTACCTGGCTCCTCTTGGACATCTCTTTAGATCCTGGGCCCTGGCGCTGGGCACACTGTACCCACACGGATGAAACTGAGCTGCTCCTGGCGGGCTGATTGCCTGACTTTACCACCTGGGTGTCTGGCCTCAGGATCCACGTTGCTGGGGGGCGGGCCTGCTCTGGGGTGTCCAGTCACCTGCTGCCCGTGCACCAGTTTTCTTTTTTTTTTTTCTTCTTTTTCTTTTTCTACTTTTTTTTGAGACCGGAGTGTCGCTCTGTCGCCCAGGCTGGAGTGCTGTGGCCTGATCTCAGCTCACTGCAAGCTCCGCCTCCCGGGTTCACGCCATTCTCCTGCCTCAGCCTCCCGAGTAGCTGGGACTACAGGCGCCCGCCATCTCGCCCGGCTAGTTTTGTGTGTGTGTGTGTGTGTGTGTGTGTGTCTGTGTGTGTGTGTGTGTGTGTGTGTGTGTTTGAGACGGAGTCTCGCTCTGTCACCCAGGCTGGAGTGCTGTGGCCGGATCTCAGCTCATTGCAAGCTCCGTCTCCCGGGTTCATGCCATTCTCCTGCCTCAGCCTCCCGAGTAGCTGGGACTACAGGCGCCGGCCACCTCGCCCGGCTAGGTTTGTGGGTGTGTGTTTTTCTTTTTTTTTTAGACGGAGTCTGGCTCTGTCACCCAGGCTGGAGTGCTGTGGCCGGATCTCAGCTCATTGCAAGCTCCGCCTCCCGGGTTCACGCCATTCTCCTGCTTCAGCCTCCAGAGTAGCTGGGACTACAGGCGCCCGCCACCACGTCCAGCTAGTTTTGTGTGTGTGTGTGTGTCTGTGTGTGTGTGTGTGTGTGTGTGTGTTTCTTTTGAGACGTAGTCTCGCTCTGTCACCCAGGCTGGAGTGCTGTGGCCGGATCTCAGCTCACTACAAGCTCGGCCTCCCGGGTTCACGCCATTCTCCTTCCTCAGCCTCCCGAGTAGCTGGGACTACAGGCACCCGCCACCTCACCCGGGTAGTTTTGTGTGTGTGTGTGTGTGTGTGTGTGTGTGTGTTTTTCTTTTGAGACTGAGTTGCGCTCTGTCACCCAGGCTGGAGTGCTGTGGCCGGATCTCAGCTCATTGCAAGCTCCGCCACCCGGGTTCACGCCTTTCCCTGCCTCAGCCTCCCAAGTACCTGGGACTACAGGCTCCCGCCACCTCGCCCGGCTATTTGTGTGTGTGTGTGTTTTTGTTTTTTGTTTTTTTTTTTTTTTGAGACGGAGTCTCGTTCTGTCACCCAGGCTGAAGTGCTGTGGCTGGATCTCAGCTCATTGCAAGCTCCGCCTCCCGGGTGCACGCCATTCTCCTGCCTCAGCCTCCTGACGAGCTGGGACTACAGGCGCCCGCCATCTCGCCCGGGTAGTTTTGTGTGTGTGTGTGTGTGTGTGTGTGTGTGTGTGTGTGTGTGTGTGTGTGTTTGACACGGAGTCTGCCTCTGTCACCTAGGCTGGAGTGCTGTGGCCGGATCACAGCTCATTGCAAGCTCTGCCTCTCGGGTTCACGCCTTTCTCCTGCCTCAGCCTCCTGAGTAGCTGGGACTACATGCGCCTGCCACCTCGCCAGGCTAGCTTTTTGTGTTTCTTTTATTTTTATTTATTTATTTTTTTTTTTTGAGACCTCAGCTCACTGCAAGCTCCGCCTCCCGGCTTCACGCCATTCTCCTGCATCAGCCTCCCGAGTAGCTGGGACTACAGGCGCCCGCCACCTCATCCGGCTAGTTTTTTTTGTTTTTTATTTTTTGTTTTTTTTTTTGTTGTTGTTTGTTTTTTTTTTTTTTTTTTTGAGACGGAGTCTGGCTCTGTCACCCAGCCTGGAGTGCTGTGGCTGGATCTCAGCTCACTGCAAGCTCCGCCTCCCGGGTTCACGCCATTCTCCTTCCTCAACTTCCCGAGTAGCTGGGACTACAGGCGCCCGCCATCTCGCCCGGGTAGTTTTGTGTGTGTGTGTGTGTGTGTGTGTGTGTGTGTGTGTGTGTTTTTGAGACGGAGTCTGCCTCTGTCACCCAGGCTGGAGTGCTGTGGCCGGATCTCAGCTCATTGCAAGCTCCCCCTCCTGGGTTCACGCCATTCTCCTGCTTCAGCCTCCGGAGTAGCTGGGACTACAGGCGCCTGCCACCACGCCCAGCTAGTTTTCTGTGTGTGTTTGTGTGTGTGTGTGTGTTTTTTTTCTTTTGAGACGGAGTCTCGCTCTGTCACCCAGGCTGGAGTGCTGTGGCCTGATCTCAGCACATTTCAAGCTCCGCCTCCCTGTTCATGCCTTTCTCCTGCCTCAGCCTCCCGAGTAGCTGGGACTACAGGCGCCCGCCACCACGCCCAGCTAGTTTTGTGTGTGTGCGTGTGTGTGTGTGTGTGTGTGTGTGTTGTGCGTTTTTATTTTTTTGAGACGGAGTCTCGCTCTGTCACCCAGACTGGAGTGCTGTGGCCGGATCTTAGCTGATTGCAAGCTCCGCCTCCCGGGTTCACGCCTTTCTCCTGTCTCAGCCTCCCGAGTAGCTGGGACTATAGGCCCCTGCCACTTAACGCAGCTAGTTTTTTGAGGTTTTTAATTTGTTTTTGTTTTTGTTTTTTTTTTTTTTTTTGAGACTGAGTCTCCCTATGTCACCCAGGCTGGAGTGCTGTGGCTGGATCTCAGCTCACTGCAAGCTCTGCCTCCCGGGTTCACGCCATTCTCCTTCCTCAGCCTCCCGAGTAGCTGGGACTACAGGCAACCGCTATCTCGCCCGGCTATTTTTGTGTGTGTGTGTGTGTGTTTTTTTTTTTTTTTTTTTTTTGAGACGGAGTCTGTCTCTGTCACCCAGGCTGAAGTGCTGTGGCTGGATCTCAGCTCATTGCAAGCTCCGCCTCCCGGGTGCACGCCATTCTCCTGCCTCAGCCTCCTGACGAGCTGGGACTACATGCGCCCGCCATCTCGCCCGGGTAGTTTTGTGTGTGTGTGTGTGTGTGTGTGTGTGTGTGTGTGTGTGTGTGTTTGACACGGAGTCTGCCTCTGTCACCCAGGCTGGAGTGCTGTGGCCGGATCTCAGCTCATTGCAAGCTCCGCCTCTCGGGTTCACGCCTTTCTCCTGCCTCAGCCTCCTGAGTAGCTGGGACTACATGCGACTGCCACCTCACCAGGCTAGTTTTTTGTGTTTCTTTTATTTTTATTTATTTATTTTTTTTTTTTTGAGACCTCAGCTCACTGCAAGCTCCGCCTCCCGGCTTCACGCCATTCTCCTGCCTCAGCCTCCGGAGTAGCTGGGACTACAGGTGCCCGCCACCTCATCCGGCTAGTTTTTTGTTTTTTTTTTATTTTTTGTTTTTTTTTTATTTTTTCTTTTCTTTGAGACGGAGTCTGGCTCTGTCACCCAGTCTGGAGTGCTGTGGCTGGATCACAGCTCACTGCAAGCTCCGCCTCCCGGGTTCACGCCATTCTCCTTCCTCAACTTCCCGAGTAGCTGGGACTGCAGGCGCCCGCCATCTCGCCCGGCTACTTTTGTGTGTGTGTGGGGGGGGGGGGGGTGTTTGAGACGGAGTCTGTCTCTGTCACCCTGGCTGGAGTGCTGTGGCCGGATCTCAGCTCATTGCGAGCTCCGCCTCCCGGGTTCACGCCATTCTCCTGCCTCAGCCTCCCGAGTAGCTGGGACTACAGGCGCCCGCCATCTCGCCCGGGTAGTTTTGTGTGTGTGTGTGTGTGTGTGTGTGTGTGTGTGTGTGTGTGTGTGTTTGAGATGGAGTCTGCCTCTGTCACCCTGGCTGGAGTGCTGTGGCCGGATCTCAGCTCATTGCAAGCTCCGCCTCCCGGGTGTACGCCATTCTCCTGCCTCAGCCTCCCGAGTAGCTGGGACTACAGGCGCCCGCCATCTCGCCCGGGTAGTTTTGTGTGTGCGTGTGTGTGTGTGTTTTTGAGACGGAGTCTGCTTCTGTCACCCAGGCTGGAGTGCTGTGGCCTCATCTCAGCTCATTGCAAGCTCCGCCTCCCGGGTTCACGCCATTCTCCTGCCCAGCCGCCGGAGTAGCTGGGCCTACAGGCGCCCTCCACCACGCCCAGGTAGTTTTGCGTGTGTGTGTGTGTGTGTGTGTGCTTTCTTTTGAGACGGAGTCTCGCTCTGTCACCCAGGCTGCAATGCTGTGGCTGGATCTCAGCTCACTGCAAGCTCCGCCTCCCGGGTTCACGCCATTCTCCTTCCTCAGCCTCCCGAGTAGCTGGGACTACAGGCACCCGCCATCTCGCCCGGCTATTTTTGTGTTTGTGTGTGTTTTTTTTTTTTTTTTTTTTGAGACGGATTCTTGCTCTGTCACCCAGGCTGAAGTGCTGTGGCTGGATCTCAGCTCATTGCGAGCTCCGCCTCCCGGGTGCACGCCATTCTCCTGCCTCAGCCTCCTGACGAGCTGGGACTACAGGCGCCCGCCATCTCGCCCGGGTAGTTTTGTGTGTGTGTGTATGTGTGTGTGTGTGTGTGTGTGTGTGTGTTTGACACGGAGTCTGCCTCTGTCACCTAGGCTGGAGTCCTGTGGCCGGATCTCAGCTCATTGCAAGCTCCGCCTCCCGGGTTCATGCCATTCTCCTGCTTCAGCCTCCAGAGTAGCTGGGACTACAGGCACCCGCCTCCACCCCCAGCTAGTTTTGTGTGTGTGTGTGTGTGTGTGTGTGTGTGTGTGTGTGTGTGTGTGGTGTTTTCTTTTGAGACGGAGTCTCGCTCTGTCACCCAGGCTGGAGTGCTGTGGCCGGATCTCAGCTCATTGCAAGCTCCGCCTCTCGGGTTCACGCCTTTCTCCTGCCTCAGCCTCCTGAGTAGCTGGGACTACATGTGACTGTCACCTCACCAGGCTAATTTTTTGTGTTTCTTTTATTTTTATATATATATATATTTTTTTGAGACCTCAGCTCACGGCAAGCTCCGCCTCCCGGCTTCACGCCATGCTCCTGCCTCTGCCTCCGGAGTAGCTGGGACTACAGGCGCCCGCCACCTCATCTGGCTAGTTTTTTGTGTTTTTTATTTTTCGTTTTTTCTTGTTTTTTCTTTTTTTTGAGACGGAGTCTGGCTCTGTCACCCAGCCTGGAGTGCTGTGGCTGGATCTCAGCTCACTGCAACCTCCGCCTCCCGGGTTCACGCCATTCTCCTGCCTCAGCATCCCGAGTAGCTGGGACTACAGGCGCCCGCCATCTCGCCCGGGTAGTTTTGTGTGTGTGTGTGTGTGTGTGTGTGTGTGTGTGTGTGTGTGTGTGTGTTTGAGACGGAGTCTGCCTCTGTCACCCTGGCTGGAGTGCTGTGGCCGGATCTCAGCTCATTGCAAGCTCCGCCTCTCAGGTTCACGCCATTCTCCTGCCTCAGCCTCCCGAGTAGCTGGGACTACAGGCTCCCGCCATATCGCCCGGGTAGTTTTGTGTGTGTGTGTGTGTGTGTGTGTGTGTGTGTGTGTGTGTGTGTATGAGACGGAGTCTGCCTCTATCACCCAGGCTGGAGTGCTGTGGACGGATGTCAGCTCATTGAAAGCTCCGCCTCCCGGATTCACGCCATTCTCCTCCTTCAGCCTCCGGAGTCGCTGGGACTACAGGCGCCCGCCACCACGCCCAGCTAGTTTTCTCTGTGTGTTTGTGTGTGTGTGTGTGTGTTTTTCTTTTGAGACGGAGTCTCGCTCTGTCACCCAGGCTGGAGTGCTGTGGCCTGATCTCAGCTCATTGCAAGCTCCGCCTCCCCTGTTCATGCCTTTCTCCTGCCTCAGCCTCCCGAGTAGCTGGGACTACAGGCGCCCGCCACGACGCCCAGCTAGTTGTGTGTGTGTGTGTGTGTGTGTGTGTGTGTGTGTGTGTGTGCGTTTTTATTCTTTAGAGACGGAGTCTCGCTCTGTCACCCAGGCTGGAGTGCTGTGGCTGGTTCTCAGCTCACGGCAAGCTCTGCCTCCCGGGTTCACGGCATTCTCCTGTCTCAGCCTCCGGAGTAGCTCGGAATACAGGCGCCCGCAATCTCGCCCGGCTAGTTTTGTGTGTGTGTGTGTGTGTGTGTGTGTGTGTGTGTGTTTGACACGGAGTCTGCCTCTGTCACCCAGGCTGGAGTGCTGTGGCCGGATCTCAGCTCATTGCAAGCTCCGCCTCCCGGGTTCATGCCATTCTCCGGCTTCAGCCTCCAGAGTAGCTGGGACTACAGGCACCCGCCTCCACCCCCAGCTAGTTGTGTGTGTGTGTGTGTGTGTGTGTGTGTGTGTGTGTGTGTGTGGTGTTTTCTTTTGAGACGGAGTCTCGCTCTGTCACCCAGGCTGGAGTGCTGTGGCCGGATCTCAGCTCATTGCAAGCTCCGCCTCTCGGGTTCACGCCTTTCTCCTGCCTCAGCCTCCTGAGTAGCTGGGAGTACATGCGACTGCCACCTCACCAGGCTAGTTTTTTGTGTTTCTTTTATTTTTATATATATATATATTTTTTTGAGACCTCAGCTCAATGCAAGCTCCGCCTCCCGGCTTCACGCCATTCTCCTGCCTCAGCCTCCGGAGGAGCTGGGACTACAGGCGCCCGCCACCTCATCCGGCTAGTTTTTTGTGTTTTTTATTTTTCGTTTTTTCCTGTTTTTTTCTTTTTTTGAGACGGAGTCTGGCTCTGTCACCCAGCCTGGAGTGCTGTGGCTGGATCTCAGCTCACTGCAAGCTCCGCCTCCCGGGTTCACGCCATTCTCCTTCCTCAACTTCCCGAGTAGCTGGGACTGCAGGCGCCCGCCATCTCGCCCGGCTAGTTTTGTGTGTGTGTGTGTGTGTGTGTGTGTGTGTGTGTGTGTGTGTGTGTGTTTGAGACGGAGTCTGCCTCTGTCACCCTGGCTGGAGTGCTGTGGCCGGATCTCAGCTCATTGCGAGCTCCGCCTCCCAGGTTCACGCCATTCTCCTGCCTCAGCCTCCCGAGTAGCTGGGACTACAGGCGCCCGCCATCTCGCCCGGGTAGTTTTGTGTGTGTGTGTGTGTGTGTGTGTGTGTGTGTGTGTGTGTGTTGTGTGTTTGAGACGGAGTCTGCCTCTGTCACCCAGGCTGGAGTGCTGTGGTCGGATGTCAGCTCATTGCAAGCTCCGCCTCCCGGGTTCACGCCATTCTCCTCCTTCAGCCTCCGGAGTAGCTGGGACTACAGGCGCCCGCCACCACGCCCAGCTTGTTTTCTGTGTGTGTTTGTGTGTGTGTGTGTGTTTTTTTTTTTTCTTTTGAGACGGAGTCTCGCTCTGTCACCCAGGCTGGAGTGCTGTGGCCTGATCTCAGCTCACTGCAAGCTCCGCCTCCCGGGTTCACGCCATTCTCCTGCCTCAGCCTCCGGAGTAGCTTGGAATACAGGCGCCCGCCATCTCGCCCGGCTAGTTTTGTGAGTGTGTGTGTGTGTGTGTGTGTGTGTGTGTTTGAGACGGAGTCTCGCTCTGTCACCCAGGCTGGAGTGCTGTGGCCGGATCTCAGCTCATTGCAGCCTCCGCCTCCCGGGTTCACGCCATTCTCCTGCCTCACCCTCCCGAGTAGCTGGGACTACAAGCGCCCGCCACCTCACCCGGCTAGTTTTTTGTGTTTTTTTTTTTGGTTTTTTTTTTGTTTTTTTTTTTTGAGACGGAGTCTGGCTCTGTCACCCAGGCTGGAGTGCTGTGGCTGGATCTCAGCTTACTGCAATCTCCGCCTCCCGGGTTCACGGCATTCTCCTGCCTCAGCCTCCGGAGTAGCTCGGAATACAGGCGCCCGCCATCTCGCCCGGGTAGTTTTGTGTGTGTGTGTGTGTGTGTGTGTGTGTTTGAGATGGAGTCTGCCTCTGTCACCCAGGTTGGAGTGCTGTGGCCGGATCTCAGCTCATTGCAAGCTCCGCCTCCCGGGTTCATGCCTTTCTCCTGCCTCAGCCTCCCAAGTAGCTGAGAATACAACTGCCCGCCACCACGCCCAGCTAGTTTTGTGTGTGTGTGTGTGTGTGTTTTCTTTTGAGACGGAGTCTCGCTCTGTCACGGAGGCTGGAGTGCTGTGGCCGGATCTCAGCTCATTGCAAGCTCCGCCTCCCGGGTTTACGCCGTTCTCCTGCCCAGCCTCCGGAGTAGCTGGGACTACAGGCGCCCGCCACCACGCCCAGGTAGTTTTGCGTGTGTGTGTGTGTGTGTGTTTTCTTTTGAGACGGAGTCTCGCTCTGTCACCCAGGCTGCAGTGCTGTGGCTGGATCTCAGCTCACTGCAAGCTCCGCCTCCCGGGTTCACGCCATTCTCCTTCCTCAGCCTCCCGAGTAGCTGGGACTACAGGCACCCGCCATCTCGCCCGGCTATTTTTGTGTGTGTGTGTGTTTTTTTTTTTTTTTTGGAGACGGAATCTCGCTCTGTCACCCAGGCTGAAGTGCTGTGGCTGGATCTCAGCTCATTGCAAGGTCCGCCTCCCGGGTGCACGCCATTCTCCTGCCTCAGCCTCCTGACGAGCTGGGACTACAGGCGCCCGCCATCTCGCCCGGGTAGTTGTGTGTGTGTGTGTGTGTGTGTGTGTGTGTGTGTGTGTGTGTGGTGTTTTCTTTTGAGACGGAGTCTCGCTCTGTCACCCAGCCTGGAGTGCTGTGGCCGGATCTCAGCTCATTGCAAGCTCCGCCTCTTGGGTTCACGCCTTTCTCCTGCCTCGGCCTCCTGAGTAGCTGGGACTACATGCGACTGCCACCTCACCAGGCTAGTTTTTTGTGTTTCTTTTATTTTTATATATATATATTTTTTTTGAGACCTCAGCTCACTGCAAGCTCCGCCTCCCGGCTTCACGCCATTCTCCTGCCTCAGCCTCCGGAGTAGCTGGGACTACAGGCGCCCGCCACCTCATCCGGCTAGTTTTTTGTGTTTTTTATTTTTCGTTTTTTCTTGTTTTTTCTTTTTTTGAGACGGAGTCTGGCTCTGTCACCCAGCCTGGAGTGCTGTGGCTGGATCTCAGCTCACTGCAAGCTCCGCCTACCGGGTTCACGCCATTCTCCTTCCTCAGCTTCCCGAGTAGCTGGGACTGCAGGCGCCCGCCTTCTCGCCCGGCTAGTTTTGTGTGTGTGTGTGTGTGTGTGTGTGTGTGTTTGAGACGGAGTCTGCCTCTGTCACCCTGGCTGGAGTGCTGTGGCCGGATCTCAGCTCATTGCGAGCTCCGCCTCCCAGGTTCACGCCATTCTCCTGCCTCAGCCTCCCGAGGAGCTGGGACTACAGGCGCCCGCCATCTCGCCCGGGTAGTTTTTTTTTTTTTTTTTTTTTTTTTTTTTGTGTGTGTGTGTGTGTGTGTGTGTGTTTGAGACGGAATCTGCCTCTGTCACCCAGGCTGGAGTGCTGTGGTCGGAGGTCAGCTCATTGCAAGCTCCGCCTCCCAGGTTCTCGCCATTCTCCTCCTTCAGCCTCCGGAGTAGCTGGGACTACAGGCGCCCGCCACCACGCCCAGCTAGTTTTCTGTGTGTGTTTGTGTGTGTGTGTGTGTTTTTTTTTTTCTTTTGAGACGGAGTCTCGCTCTGTCACCCAGGCTGGAGTGCTGTGGCCTGATCTCAGCTCATTGCAAGCTCCGCCTCCCCTGTTCATGCCTTTCTCCTGCCTCAGCCTCCTGAGTAGCTGGGACTACAGGTGCCCGCCACGACGCCCAGCTAGTTTTGTGTGTGTGTGTGTGTGTGTGTGTGTGTGTTGTGCGTTTTTATTCTTTTGAGACGGAGTCTCGCTCTGTCACCCAGGCTGGAGTGCTGTGGCTGGTCCTCAGCTCACTGCAAGCTCCGCCTCCCGGGTTCACGGCATTCTCCTGCCTCAGCCTCCGGAGTAGCTTGGAATACAGGCGCCCACCATCTCGCCCGGCTAGTTTTGTGTGTGTGTGTGTGTGTGTGTGTGTGTGTGTGTGTGTGTGTGTGTTTGAGACAGAGTCTCGCTCTGTCACCCAGGCTGGAGTGCTGTGGCCGGATCTCAGCTCATTGCAGCCTCCGCCTCCCCGGTTCACGCCATTCTCCTGCCTCAGCCTCCCGAGTAGCTGGGACTACAGGCGCCCGCCACCTCACCCGGCTAGTTTTTTGTGTTTTTTTTTGTTGTTGTCTTTTTTTGTTTTTTTTTTTTTTTTTGAGACCGAGTCTGGCTCTGTCACCCAGGCTGGAGTGCTGTGGCCGGATCTCAGCTCATTGCAAGCTCCGCCTCCCGGGTTCATGCCTTTCTCCTGCCTCAGCCTCCCAAGTAGCTGAGACTACAGGTGCCCGCCACCACGCCCAGCTAGTTTTGTGTGTGTGTGTGTGTTTTCTTTTGAGACGGAGTCTCGCTCTGTCACGGAGGCTGGAGTGCTGTGGCCGGATCTTAGCTTATTGCAAGCTCCGCCTCCCTGGTTCACGCCTTTCTCCTGCCTCAGCCTCCCAAGTAGCTGAGACTACAGGTGCCCGCCACCACGCCCAGCTAGTTTTGTGTGTGTGTGTGTGTTTTCTTTTGAGACGGAGTCTCGCTCTGTCACGGAGGCTGGAGTACTGTGGCCGGATCTCAGCTAATTGCAACCTCCGCCTCCCAGGTTCAGGCCTTTCTCCTGCCTCAGCCTCCCTCCCGAATAGCTGGGACTACAGGCGCCCGCCACCTCACCCGGCTAGTTTAGTGTGTGTGTG
>NC_044570.1:6774261-6778356 GCF_007565055.1 Rhinopithecus roxellana
GCTCGGCCTCCCGGGTTCACGCCATTCTCCTTCCTCAGCCTCCCGAGTAGCTGGGACTACAGGCACCCGCCACCTCACCCGGGTACTTTTGTGTGTGTGTGTGTGTGTGTGTGTGTGTGTGTTTTTCTTTTGAGACTGAGTTGCTCTCTGTCACCCAGGCTGGAGTGCTGTGGCCGGATCTCAGCTCATTGCAAGCTCCGCCACCCGGGTTCACGCCTTTCTCCTGCCTCAGCCTCCCAAGTAGCTGGGACTACAGGCGCCCGCCACCTCGCCCGGCTATTTGTGTGTGTGTGTGTGTTTGTTTTTTTTTTTTTTTTTTTGAGACGGAGTCTCGCTCTGTCACCCAGGCTGAAGTGCTGTGGCTGGATCTCAGCTCATTGCAAGCTCCGCCTCCCGGGTGCACGCCATTCTCCTGCCTCAGCCTCCTGACGAGCTGGGACTACAGGCGCCCGCCATCTCGCCCGGGAAGTTTTGTGTGTGTGTGTGTGTGTGTGTGTGTGTGTGTGTGTGTTTGACACGGAGTCTGCCTCTGTCACCTAGGCTGGAGTGCTGTGGCCGGATCACAGCTCATTGCAAGCTCCGCCTCTCGGGTTCACGCCTTTCTCCTGCCTCAGCCTCCTGAGTAGCTGGGACTACATGCGCCTGCCACCTCGCCAGGCTAGCTTTTTGTGTTTCTTTTATTTTTATTTATTTATTTTTTTTTTGAGACCTCAGCTCACTGCAAGCTCCGCCTCCCAGCTTCACGGCATTCTCCTGCATCAGCCTCCCGAGTAGCTGGGACTACAGGCGCCCGCCACCTCATCCGGCTAGTTTTTTGTGTTTTTTATTTTTTGTTTTTTTTGTTGTTGTTGTTTGTTTGTTTTTTTTTTTTTTTTTGAGACGGAGTCTGGCTCTGTCACCCAGCCTGGAGTGCTGTGGCTGGATCTCAGCTCACTGCAAGCTCCGCCTCCCGGTTTCACGCCATTCTCCTTCCTCAACTTCCCGAGTAGCTGGGACTACAGGCGCCCGCCATCTCGCCCGGGTAGTTTTGTGTGTGTGTGTGTGTGTGTGTGTGTGTGTGTGTGTGTGAGACGGAGTCTGCCTCTGTCACCCTGGCTGGAGTGCTGTGGCCGGATCTCAGCTCATTGCAAGCTCCGCCTCCCGGGTTCACGCCATTCTCCTGCCTCAGCCTCCCGAGTAGCTGGGACTACAGGCGCCCGCCATCTCGCCCGGGTAGTTTTGTGTGTGTGTGTTTGTGTTTGTGTGTGTGTGTGTGTGTGTGTTTTTGAGACGGAGTCTGCCTCTGTCACCCAGGCTGGAGTGCTGTGGCCGGATCTCAGCTCATTGCAAGCTCCCCCTCCCGGGTTCACGCCATTCTCCTGCTTCAGCCTCCGGAGTAGCTGGGACTACAGGCGCCCGCCACCACGCCCAGCTAGTTTTCTGTGTGTGTTTGTGTGTGTGTGTGTGTTTTTTTTCTTTTGAGACGGAGTCTCGCTCTGTCACCCAGGCTGGAGTGCTGTGGCCTGATCTCAGCACATTTCAAGCTCCGCCTCCCTGTTCATGCCTTTCTCCTGCCTCAGCCTCACGAGTAGCTGGGACTACAGGCGCCCCCCACCACGCCCAGCTAGTTTTTTGTGTGTGCGTGTGTGTGTGTGTGTGTGTGTTGTGCGTTTTTATTCTTTTGAGACGGAGTCTCGCTCTGTCACCCAGGCTGGAGTGCTGTGGCCGGATCTTAGCTGATTGCAAGCTCCGCCTCCCGGGTTCACGCCTTTCTCCTGTCTCAGCCTCCCTAGTAGCTGGGACTATAGGCCCCTGCCACTTAACGCAGCTAGTTTTTTGAGGTTTTTAATTTGTTTTTGTTTTTTTTTTTTTTTTTTTTTTTGAGACTGAGTCTCCCTATGTCACCCAGGCTGGAGTGCTGTGGCTGGATCTCAGCTCACTGCAAGCTCTGCCTCCCGGGTTCACGCCATTCTCCTTCCTCAGCCTCCTAGTAGCTGGGACTACAGGCACCCGCTATCTCGCCCGGGCTATTTTTTGTGTGTGTGTGTGTGGTTTTTTTTTTTTTTTTTTTGAGACGGAGTCTGTCTCTGTCACCCAGGCTGAAGTGCTGTGGCTGGATCTCAGCTCATTGCAGCTCCGCCTCCCGGGTGCACGCACATTCTCCTGCCTCAGCCTCCTGACGAGCTGGGACTACATGCGCCCGCCATCTCGTCCGGGTAGTTTTGTGTGTGTGTGTGTGTGTGTGTGTGTGTGTGTGTGTGTGTTTGACACGGAGTCTGCCTCTGTCACCCAGGCTGGAGTGCTGTGGCCGGATCTCAGCTCATTGCAAGCTCCGCCTCTCGGGTTCACGCCTTTCTCCTGCCTCAGCCTCCTGAGTAGCTGGGACTACATGCGACTGCCACCTCACCAGGCTAGTTTTTTGTGTTTCTTTTAATTTTTATTATTTATTTATTTATTTTTGAGACCTCAGCTCACTGCAAGCTCCGCCTCCCGGCTTCACGCCATTCTCCTGCCTCAGCCTCCGGAGTAGCTGGACTACAGGCGCCCGCCACCTCATCCGGCTAGTTTTTGTTGTTTTTTTATTTTTTGTTTTTTTTTTTATTTTTTCTTTTCTTTGAGACGGAGTCTGGCTCTGTCACACAGCCTGGAGTGCTGTGGCTTGATCACAGCTCACTGCAAGCTCCGCCTCCCGGGTTCACGCCATTCTCCTTCCTCAACTTCCCGAGTAGCTGGGACTGCAGGCGCCCGCCATCTCGCCCGGCTAGTTTTGTGTGTGTGTGTGGGGGTGGGGTGTTTGAGACGGAGTCTGCCTCTGTCACCCTGGCTGGAGTGCTGTGGCCGGATCTCAGCTCATTGCGAGCTCCGCCTCCCGGGTTCACGCCATTCTCCTGCCTCAGCCTCCCGAGTAGCTGGGACTACAGGCGCCCGCCATCTCGCCCGGGTAGTTTTGTGTGTGCGTGTGTGTGTGTGTTTTTGAGACGGAGTCTGCCTCTGTCACCCAGGCTGGAGTGCTGTGGCCTGATCTCAGCTCATTGCAAGTTCCGCCTTCCGGGTTCACGCCATTCTCCTGCCCAGCCTCCGGAGTAGCTGGGCCTACAGGCGCCCTCCACCACGCCCAGGTAGTTTTGCGTGTGTGTGTGTGTGTGTGTGTGTGTGTGTGCTTTCTTTTGAGAGACGGAGTCGCGCTCTGTCACCCAGGCTGCAGTGCTGTGGCTGGATCTCAGGCTCACTGCAAGCTCCGCCTCCCGGGTTCACGCCATTCTCCTTCCTCAGCCTCCCGAGTAGCTGGACTACAGGCACCCGCCATCTCGCCCGGCTATTTTTGTGTGTGTGTGTGTTTTTTTTTTTTTTTTTTTGAGACGGATTCTCGCTCTGTCACTCAGGCTGAGTGCTGTGGCTGGATCTCAGCTCATTGCGAGCTCCGCCTCCCGGGTGCACGCCATTCTCCTGCCTCAGCCTCCTGACGAGCTGGCGACTACAGGCGCCCGTCATCTCGCCCGGTTAGTTTTGTGTGTGTGTGTATGTGTGTGTGTGTGTGTGTGTGTGTTTGACACGGATTCTGCCTCTGTCACCTAGGCTGGAGTGCTGTGGCCGGATCTCAGCTCATTGCAAGCTCCGCCTCCCGGGTTCATGCCATTCTCCTGCTTCAGCCTCCAGAGTAGCTGGGGACTACAGGCACCCGCCTCCACCCCCAGCTAGTTTTGTGTGTGTGTGTGTGTGTGTGTGTGTGGTGTTTTCTTTTGAGACGGAGTCTCGCTCTGTCACCCAGGCTGGAGTGCTGTGGCCGGATCTCAGCTCATTGCAAGCTCCGCCTCTCGGGTTCACGCCTTTCTCCTGCCTCAGCCTCCTGAGTAGCTGGGACTACATGTGACTGCCACCTCACCAGGCTAGTTTTTTGTGTTTCTTTGATTTTTATATATATATATATTTTTTTGAGACCTCAGCTCATGGCAAGCTCCGCCTCCCGGCTTCACGCCATGCTCCTGCCTCAGCCTCCGGAGTAGCTGGGAGCTACAGGCGCCCCGCCACCTCATCTGGCTAGTTTTTTGTGTTTTTTATTTTTCGTTTTTTCTTGTTTTTTCTTTTTTTGAGACGGAGTCTGGCTCTGTCACCCAG
>NC_044570.1:6778456-6844630 GCF_007565055.1 Rhinopithecus roxellana
TTAAGGAGATTTTGGGCTGAGACGATGGGGTTTTCTAAATATACAATCATGTCATCTGCAAACAGGGACAATTTGACTTCTTCTTTTCCTAACTGGATACCCTTGATTTCTTTCTCTTGCCTGATTGCCCTAGCCAGAACTTCCAACACTATGTTGAATAGGAGTGGTGAGAGAGGGCATCCCTGTCTTGTGCCAGTTTTCAAAGGGAATTTTTCCAGTTTTTGCCCATTCAGTATGATATTAGCTGTGGGTTTGTCATAAATAGCTCTTATTATTTTGAGGTACGTTCCATCAATACCGAATTTATTGAGCGTTTTTAGCATGAAGGGCTGTTGAATTTTGTCAAAAGCCTTTTCTGCATCTATTGAGACAATCATGTGGTTCTTGTCTTTGGTTCTGTTTATATGCTGGATTACGTTTATTGATTTGCGAATGTTGAACCAGCCTTGCATCCCAGGGATGAAGCCCACTTGATCATGGTGGATAAGCTTTTTGATGTGCTGCTGAATCCGGTTTGCCAGTATTTTATTGAGAATTTTTGCATCAATGTTCATCAGGGATATTGGTCTAAAATTCTCTTTTTTTGTTGTGTCTCTGCCAGGCTTTGGTATCAGGATGATGTTGGCCTCATAAAATGAGTTAGGGAGGATTCCCTCTTTTTCTATTGATTGGAATAGTTTCAGAAGGAATGGTACCAGCTCCTCCTTGTACCTCTGGTAGAATTCAGCTGTGAATCCATCTGGTCCTGGACTTTTTTTGGTGGGTAGGCTATTAATTGTTGCCTCAATTTCAGAGCCTGCTATTGGTCTATTCAGGGATTCAACTTCTTCCTGGTTTAGCCTTGGGAGAGTGTAAGTGTCCAGGAAATTATCCATTTCTTCTAGATTTTCTAGTTGATTTGCGTAGAGGCGTTTATAGTATTCTCTGATGGTAGTTTGTATTTCTGTGGGGTCAGTGGTGATATCCCCTTTATCATTTTTTATTGCATCTATTTGATTCCTCTCTCTTTTCTTCTTTATTAGCCTTGCTAGCGGTCTGTCAATTTTGTTGATCTTTTCAAAAAACCAACTCCTGGATTCATTGATTTTTTGGAGGGTTTTTTGTGTCTCTATCTCCTTCAGTTCTGCTCTGATCTTAGTTATTTCTTGCCTTCTGCTAGCTTTTGAATGTGTTTGCTCTTGCCTCTCTAGTTCTTTTAATTGTGATGTTAGAGTGTCAATTTTAGATCTTTCCTGCTTTCTCTTGTGGGCATTTAGTGCTATAAATTTCCCTCTACACACTGCTTTAAATGTGTCCCAGAGATTCTGGTATGGTTGTATCTTTGTTCTCATTGGTTTCAAAGAACATCTTTATTTCCGCTTTCATTTCGTCATGTACCCAGTAGTCATTCAGGAGCAGGTTGTTCAGTTTCCATGTAGTTGAGCGGTTTTGATTGATTTTCTTAGTCCTGAGTTCTAGTTTGTTTGCACTGTGGTCTGAGAGACAGTTTGTTATAATTTCTGTTCTTTTACATTTGCTGAGGAGTGCTTTACTTCCAATTATGTGGTCAATTTTGGAATAAGTGCGATGTGGTGCTGAGAAGAATGTATATTCTGTTGATTGGGGTGGAGAGTTCTCATAGATGTCTATTAGGGGTCCACTTGGTGCAGAGATGAGTTCAATTCCTGGATATCCTTGTTAACTTTCTGTCTCGTTGATCTGTCTAATGTTGACAGCGGAGTGTTGAAGTCTCCCATTATTATTGTATGGGAGTCTAAGTCTCTTGTAAGTCTCTAAGGACTTGCTTTATGAATCTGGGTGCTCCTGTATTGGGTGCATATATATTTAGGAGAGTTAGCTCTTCCTGTTGAATTGATCCCTTTACCATTATGTAATGGCCTTCTTTGTCTCTTTTGATCTTTGATGGTTTTAAAGTCCTGTTTATATCAGAGACAAGGATTGCAACCCCTGCTTTTTTTTGTTCTCCATTTGCTTGGTAGATCTTCCTCCATCCCTTTATTTTGAGCCTATGTATGTCTCTGCATGTGAGATGGGTCTCCTGAATACAGCAGACTGATGGGTCTTGACTCTTGATCCAGTTTGCCAGTCTGTGTCTTTTAATTGGATCATTTAGTCCATTAACATTTAAGGTTAATATTGTTATGTGTGAACTTGATCCTGCCATTATGATATTAACTGGTTATTTTGCTCGTTAGTTGATGCAGTTTCTTCCTAGCCTCGATGGTCTTTACATTTTGGCATGTTTTTGCAATGGCTGGTACTGGTTGTTCCTTTCCATGTTTAGGGCTTCCTTCAGGGTCTCTTGTAAGGCAGGCCTGGTGGTGACAAAATCTCTAAGCATTTGCTTATCTGTAAAGGATTTTATTTCTCCTTCACTTATGAAACTTAGTTTGGCTGGATATGAAATTCTGGGTTGAAAATTCTTTTCTTTAAGAACGTTGAATATTGGCCCCCACTCTCTTCTGGCTTGTAGAGTTTTCTGCCGAGAGATCTGCTGTTAGTCTGATGGGCTTCCCTTTGTGGGTAACCCGACCTTTCTCTCTGGCTGCCCTTAAGATTTTTTCCTTCATTTCAACTTTGGTGAATCTGGCAATTATGTGTCTTGGAGTTGCTCTTCTGGAGGAGTATCTTTGTGGCGTTCTCTGTATTTCCTGAATTTGAATGTTGGCCTGCCCTACTAGGTTGGGGAAGTTCTCCTGGATGATTTCCTGAAGAGTGTTTTGCAACTTGGTTCCATTTTCCCCCTCACTTTCAGGCACCCCAATCAGGCGTAGATTTGGTCTTTTTACGTAATCCCATACTTCTTGCAGGCTTTGCTCATTTCTTTTTCTTCTTTTTTCTTTTGGTTTCTCTTCTCGCTTCATTTCATTCATCTGATCCTCAATCGCTGATACTCTTTCTTCCAGTTGATCGAGTCGGTTACTGAAGCTTGTGCATTTGTCACGTATTTCTCGTGTCATGGTTTTCATCTCTGTCATTTCGTTTATGATCTTCTCTGCATTAATTAGTCTAGCTGTCAATTCTTCCACTCTTTTTTCAAGATTTTTAGTTTCTTTGCGCTGGGTACGTAATTCCTCCTTTAGCTCTGAGAAGTTTGATGGACTGAAGCCTTCTTCTCTCCTCTCGTCCAAGTCATTCTCTGACCAGCTTTGATCCGTTGCTGGCGATGGGCTGCGCTCCTTTGCAGGGGGAGATGCGCTCTTATTTTTTGAATTTCCAGCTTTTCTGCCCTGCTTCTTCCCCATCTTTGTGGTTTTATCTGTCTCTGGTCTTTGATGGTGGTGACGTACTGATGGGGTTTTGGTATAGGTGTCCTTCCTGTTTGATAGTTTTCCTTCTGACAGTCAGAAGGACTGTCTGTTGGTCTGTTGGAGATTGCTTGAGGTCCACTCCAGACCCTGTTTGCCTGGGTATCAGCAGCAGAGGTTGCCGAAGATAGAATATTGCTGAACAGCGAGTGTACCTGTCTGATTCTTCCTTTGGAAGTTTCCTCTCAGGGGTGTACTCCACCCTGTGAGGTGTGGGGTGTCAGACTGCCCCTAGTGGGGGATTTCTCCCAGCTAGGCTACTCAGGGGTCAGGGACACACCTGAGCAGGCAGTCTGTCCGTTCTCAGATCTCAACCTCCGCGTTGGGAGATCCACGGCTCTCCCCAAAGCTGTCAGACAGAGTCGTTCGCGTCTGCACCGGCTCCCGCTACTTCCCCTGTTGGTCTTCAGCTGTGCGCTGTCCCCAGAGGTGGAGACTACAGAGACAGGCAGGCTTCCTTGAGCTGCTGTGAGCTCCACCCAGTTCGAGCTTCCCAGAGGCTTTGTTTACCTACTTAAGCCTCAGGAATGGCGGGCGCCCCTCCCCCAGCCTCGCTGCTGCCTTGCGGATAGATCGCGGCAGACTGCTGTGTTAGCAGTGAGGGAGGCTTCGTGGGCGTGGGACCCTCCCAGCCAGGTGTGGGATATATTCTGGTGTGCCTGTATGCTTACAGCGCAGTATTGGGGTGGGAGTTACCCGATTTTCCAGGTGTTGTGTGTCTCAGTTCCCCTGGCTAGGAAAACGGATCCCCTTCCCCCTTGCGCTTCCAGGTGAGGCGATGCCTCGCCCTGCTTCAGCTCTCGCTGGTCGGGCTGCAGCAGCTGACCAGCACCGATTGTCCGGCACTCCCTAGTGAGATGACCCCAGTACCTCAGTTGAAAATGCAGAAATCACCGGTCTTCTGTGTCGCTCCCGCTGGGAGTTGGAGACTGGAGCTGTTCCTATTCGGCCATCTTGCTCCGCCCCTCCCCTCTTTAGTTATTATGTGAGGATATTTCCTTTATCACCATGGGCCCCAATAGGCTGCCAAATATCACTTTGCAAATTCCACGAAAAGAGTGTTAGCAAACTGCTTCTTGAGGCAGAGATTGTAACTCTGTGAGAAGAACTCACAGATCAGAAAGAAGTTTCTCAGAAAGCTTCTTTCACGTTTTGAACGGATGAAATTTCCTTTATCAGCGTAGGCCTCAATGTGGTCCAAAGAAGCCCTTCTCAGTTTCCCCAAAGACAGTGTTAATGGACTGTTCCACGAAACATAAGTGTAACTCTGTGAGATGAATTCACACATCAACAAGAAGTTTCTAAGAAAGCTTCCTTCTAGTTTTCATCTGTGGATATTTCCTTTGTCACTGTAATGTTCATTGCGCTATGAAGTATCTAATTGCAGATTTCCAGAAAACTGTGCTAACAAACTGATCACTGAAGAGGAACGTGTAACTCTGTGAGTTGCATTCACACATGGCAATGCAGTTTCTCAGAAAGCTTCTCTTTGGTTATTATGTGAGGATATTTCCTTTATCACCATGGGCCCCTATAGGCTCCCAAATATCACTTTGCAGATTCCACGAGAAGAGTGTTAGCAAACTTCTTCTTGAGGCAGAGGTTGTAACTCTGTGAGATGAACTCACAGATCAGAAAGAAGTTTCTCAGAAAGCTTCTTTCACGTTTTGAACGGATGAAATTTCCTTTATCAGCGTAGGCCTCAATGTGATCCAAAGAAGCCCTTCTCAGTTTCCCCAAAGACAGTGTTAATGGACTGCTCCACGAAACATAAGTGTAACTCTGTGAGATGAATTCACACATCACCAAGAAGTTTCTATGAAAGCTTCCTTCTAGTTTTCATCTCTGGATATTTCCTTTGTCACTGTAATGTTCATTGCGCTATGAAGTATCTAATTGCAGATTTCCAGAAAACTGTGCTAACAAACTGATCACTGAAGAGGAACGTGTAACTCTGTGAGTTGCATTCACACATGGCAATGCAGTTTCTCAGAAAGCTTCTCTTTGGTTATTATGTGAGGATATTTCCTTTATCACCATGGGCCCCTATGGGCTCCCAAATATCACTTTGCAGATTCCACGAGAAGAGTGTCAGCAAACTTCTTCTAGAGGCAGAGGTTGTAACTCTGTGAGATGAACTCACAGATCAGAAAGAAGTTTCTCAGTAAGCTTCTTTCTCATTTTTATTGGAAGATGTTTCCCTTGGCCCCATTGTTTTCAAAGGGTTCGGGAATATCTGTTCTCAGATTCCACACAAATAGGGCTAGGCCACGGCCCCACGAAATACAGCTGCAACTTAGTGAGTTGAATTCACACATCACAAAGCGGTTTCTCAGAAAGCTTCTTTCTTTAGTAAGACGAAGTTATTTGTGGTCTTGGAGCGCCACCGTGTGTCCTATTGCAGATTCTGCGAAAACTCTCCTAGCAAGTTTCTCAGTGGAAACAATGATGGACATCTGTGGGCTGAAATCACCCACAACAAAGAAGTTTCTGAGAAGGCGTCTCTGCAGGTTTCTCTGAGGATAGTTCCTTATTCAGCATGCGATTCAACGATATCCATGACATCACATCTGAGATTCCTCAAATGAGTGCTAGGAAACACCCCCGAGAAAGGGTGATAGAACACTGTGAAATGAATTCACATATCACAAAGCAGTTTCTCAGAAAGCTTGGTTCTGCTTTCTCTTGGAGGATATTTCTTTTTCCTTCTATTCTTCAAAGCTATCTGAAATATCACTTCTCGGAATCCACGGAAACAGTCCTAAGAAACGGCTGCAAAAAACAATGGCGTAACTCTGTGAGTTGCATTCACACATGGCAATGCAGTTTCTCAGAAAGCTTCTCTTTAGTTATTATGTGAGGATATTTCCTTTATCACCATGGGCCCCTATAGGCTCCCAAATATCACTTTGCAGATTCCACGAAAAGAGTGTTAGCAAACTGCTTCTTGAGGCAGAGATTGGAACTCGGTGAGATGAACTCACAGATCAGAAAGAAGTTTCTCAGAAAGCTTCTTTCACGTTTTGAACGGATGAAATTTCCTTTATCAGCGTAGGCCTCAATGTGATCCAAAGAAGCTCTTCTCAGTTTCCCCAAAGACAGTGTTAATGGACTGCTCCACGAAACATAAGTGTAACTCTGTGAGATGAATTCACACATCACCAAGAAGTTTCTAAGAAAGCTTCTTTCTGGTTTTCATCCGGATATTTCCTTTGTCACTGTAATGTTCATTGTGCTATGAAGTATCTAATTGCAGATCTCCAGAAAACTGTGCTAACAAACTGATCACTGAAGAGGAACGTGTAACTTTGTGAGTTGCATTCACACATGGTAATGCAGTTTCTCAGAAAGCTTCTCTTTAGTTATTATGTGAGGACATTTCCTTTATCACCATGGGCCCCTAGAGGCTCCCAAATATCACTTTGCAGATTAGACGAGAAGAGTGTTAGCAAACTTCTTCTTGAGGTAGAGGTTGTAACTCTGTGAGATGAACTCACAGATCAGAAAGAAGTTTCTCAGAAAGCTTCTTTCACGTTTTGAACGGATGAAATTTCCTTTATCAGCGTAGGCCTCAATGTGGTCCAAAGAAGCCCTTCTCAGTTTCCCCAAAGACAGTGTTAATGGACTGTTCCACGAAACATAAGTGTAACTCTGTGAGATGAATTCACACATCAACAAGAAGTTTCTAAGAAAGCTTCCTTCTAGTTTTCACTGTGCATATTTCCTTTGTCACTGTAATGTTCATTGCGCTATGAAGTATCTAATTGCAGATTTCCAGAAAACTGTGCTAACAAACTGATAACTGAAGAGAAACGTGTAACTTTTTGAGTTGCATTCACACATGGTAATGCAGTTTCTCAGAAAGCTTCTCTTTAGTTATTATGTGAGGATATTTCCTTTATCACCATGGGCCCCTATAGGCTCCCAAATATCACTTTGCAGACTCCACGAAAAGAGTGTTAGCAAACTGCTTCTTGAGGCAGAGATTGGAACTCTGTGAGATGAACTCACAGATCAGAAAGAAGTTTCTCAGAAAGCTTCTTTCACGTTTTGAACGGATGAAATTTCCTTTATCAGCGTAGGCCTCAATGTGATCCAAAGAAGCTCTTCTCAGTTTCCCCAAAGACAGTGTTAATGGACTGCTCCACGAAACATAAGTGTAACTCTGTGAGATGAATTCACACATCACCAAGAAGTTTCTAAGAAAGCTTCTTTCTAGTTTTCATCTGGATATTTCCTTTGTCACTGTAATGTTCATTGCGCTATGAAGTATCTAATTGCAGATCCCCAGAAAACTGTGTTAACAAACTGATCACTGAAGAGAAACGTGTAACGTTGTGAGTTGCATTCACACATGGTAATGCAGTTTCTCAGAAAGCTTCTCTTTAGTTATTATGTGAGGACATTTCCTTTATCACCATGGGCCCCTATAGGCTCCCAAATATCACTTTGCAGATTAGACGAGAAGAGTGTTAGCAAACTTCTTCTTGAGGCAGAGGTTGTAACTCTGTGAGATGAACTCACAGATCAGAAAGAAGTTTCTCAGAAAGCTTCTTTCACGTTTTGAACGGATGAAATGTCCTTTATCAGCCTAGGCCTCAATGTGATCCAAAGAAGCCCTTCTCAGTTTCCCCAAAGACAGTGTTAATGGACTGCTCCACGAAACATAAGTGTAACTCTGTGAGATGAATTCACACATCACCAAGAAGTTTCTATGAAAGCTTCTTTCTAGTTTTCATCTCTGGATATTTCCTTTGTCACTGTAATATTCATTGCTCTATGAAGTATCTAATTGCAGATCTCCAGAAAACTATGCTAACAAACTGATCACTGAAGAGAAACGTGTAACTCTGTGAGTTGCATTCACACGTGGTAATGCAGTTTCTCAGAAAGCTTCTCTTTAGTTATTATGTGAGGACATTTCCTTTATCACCATGGGCCCCTATAGGCTACCAAATATCACTTTGCAGATTACACGAGAAGAGTGTTAGCAAACTTCTTCTTAAGGCAGAGGTTGTAACTCTGTGAGATGAACTCACAGATCAGAAAGAAGTTTCTCAGAAAGCTTCTTTCACGTTTTGAACGGATGAAATTTCCTTTATCAGCGTAGGCCTCAATGTGGTCCAAAGAACCCCTTCTCAGTTTCCCCAAAGACAGTGTTAATGGACTGTTCCACGAAACGTAAGTGTAACTCTGTGAGATGAATTCACACATCAACAAGAAGTTTCTAAGAAAGCTTCCTTCTAGTTTTCACTGTCGATATTTCCTTTGTCACTGTAATGTTCATTGCGCTATGAAGTATCTAATTGCAGATTTCCAGAAAACTGTGCTAACAAACTGATCACTGAAGAGAAACGTGTAACTCTGTGAGTTGCATTCACACATGGCAATGCAGTTTCTCAGAAAGCTTCTCTTTAGTTATTATGTGAGGACATTTCCTTTATCGCCATGGGCCCCTATAGGCTCCCAAATATCACTTTGCAGATTAGACGAGAAGAGTGTTAGCAAACTTCTTCTTGCGGTAGAGGTTGTAACTCTGTGAGATGAACTCACAGATCAGAAAGAAGTTTCTCAGAAACCTTCTTTCACGTTTTGAACGGATGAAATTTCCTTTATCAGCGTAGGCCTCAATGTGGTCCAAAGAAGCCCTTCTCAGTTTCCCCAAAGACAGTGTTAATGGACTGTTCCACGAAACATAAGTGTAACTCTGTGAGATGAATTCACACATCACCAAGAAGTTTCTAAGAAAGCTTCTTTCTAGTTTTCATCTGGATATTTCCTTTGTCACTGTAATGTTCATTGCGCTATGAAGTATCTAATTGCAGATCTCCAGAAAACTGTGCTAAGAAACTGATCACTGAAGAGAAACGTGTAACTCTGTGAGTTGCATTCACACATGGCAATGCAGTTTCTCAGAAAGCTTCTCTTTAGTTATTATGTGAGGATATTTCCTTTATCACCATGGGCCCCAATAGGCTCCCAAATATCACTTTGCAGATTCCACGAAAAGAGTGTTAGCAAACTGCTTCTTGAGGCAGAGATTGTAACTCTGTGAGATGAACTCACAGATCAGAAAGAAGTTTCTCAGTAAGCTTCTTTCTCATTTTTATTGGAAGATGTTTCCCTTGGCCCCATTGTTTTCAAAGGGTTCGGGAATATCTGTTCTTAGATTCCACACAAATAGGGCTAGGCCACGGCCCCACGAAATACAGCTGCAACTTAGTGAGTTGAATTCACACATCACAAAGCGGTTTCTCAGAAAGCTTCTTTCTTTAGTAAGACGAAGTTATTTGTGGTCTTGGAGCGCCACCGTGTGTCCTATTGCAGATTCTGCGAAAACTCTCCTAGCAAGTTTCTCAGTGGAAATAATGATGGACATCTGTGGGCTGAAATCACCCACAACAAAGAAGTTTCTGAGAAGGCTTCTCTGCAGGTTTCTCTGAGGATAGTTCCTTATTCAGCATGCGATTCAACGATATCCAAGACATCACATCTGAGATTCCTCAAATGAGTGCTAGGAAACTCCCCCGAGAAAGGGTGATAGAACACTGTGAAATGAATTCACATATCACAAAGCAGTTTCTCAGAAAGCTTGGTTCTGCTTTCTCTTGGAGGATATTTCTTTTTCCTTCTATTCTTCAAAGCTATCTGAAATATCACTTCTCGGAATCCACGGAAACAGTCCTAAGAAACGGCTGCAAAAAACAATGGCGTAACTCTGTGAGTTGCATTCACACATGGCAATGCAGTTTCTCAGAAAGCTTCTCTTTAGTTATTATGTGAGGATATTTCCTTTATCACCATGGGCCCCTATAGGCACCCAAATATCACTTTGTAGATTGCACGAAAAGAGTGTTAGCAAACTGCTTCTTGAGGCAGAGATTGGAACTCGGTGAGATGAACTCACAGATCAGAAAGAAGTTTCTCAGAAAGCTTCTTCCACGTTTTGAACGGATGAAATTTCCTTTATCAGCGTAGGCCTCAATGTGATCCAAAGAAGCTCTTCTCAGTTTCCCCAAAGACAGTGTTAATGGACTGCTCCACGAAACATAAGTGTAACTCTGTGAGATGAATTCACACATCACCAAGAAGTTTCTAAGAAAGCTTCTTTCTAGTTTTCATCTGGATATTTCCTTTGTCACTGTGATGTTCATTGCTCTGTGAAGTATCTAATTGCAGATCTCCAGAAAACTATGCTAACAAACTGATCACTGAAGAGAAACGTGTAACTCTGTGAGTTGCATTCACACATGGTAATGCAGTTTCTCAGAAAGCTTCTCTTTAGTTATTATGTGAGGACATTTCCTTTATCACCATGGGCCCCTATAGGCTCCCAAATATCACTTTGCAGATTAGACGAGAAGAGTGTTAGCAAACTGCTTCTTGAGGCAGAGGTTGTAACTCTGTGAGATGAACTCACAGATCAGAAAGAAGTTTCTCAGAAAGCTTCTTTCACGTTTTGAACGGATGAAATTTCCTTTCTCAGCGTAGGCCTCAATGTGGTCCAAAGAAGCCCTTCTCAGTTTCCCCAAAGACAGTGTTAATGGACTGTTCCACGAAACATAAGTGTAACTCTGTGAGATGAATTCACACATCAACAAGAAGTTTCTAAGAAAGCTTCCTTCTAGTTTTCATCTGTGGATATTTCCTTTGTCACTGTAATGTTCATTGCGCTATGAAGTATCTAATTGCAGATTTCCAGAAAACTGTGCTAACAAACTGATCACTGAAGAGGAACGTGTAACTCTGTGAGTTGCATTCACACATGGCAATGCAGTTTCTCAGAAAGCTTCTCTTTGGTTATTATGTGAGGATATTTCCTTTATCACCATGGGCCCCTATAGGCTCCCAAATATCACTTTGCAGATTCCACGAGAAGAGTGTCAGCAAACTTCTTCTAGAGGCAGAGGTTGTAACTCTGTGAGATGAACTCACAGATCAGAAAGAAGTTTCTCAGTAAGCTTCTTTCTCATTTTTATTGGAAGATGTTTCCATTGGCCCCATTGTTTTCAAAGGGATCGGGAATATCTGTTCTCAGATTCCACACAAATAGGGCTAGGCCACGGCCCCACGAAATACAGCTGCAACTTAGTGAGTTGAATTCACACATCACAAAGCGGTTTCTCAGAAAGCTTCTTTCTTTAGTTAGACGAGGTTATTTGTGGTCTTGGAGCGCCCCCGTGTGTCCTATTGCAGATTCTGCGAAAACTCTCCTACAAAGTTTCTCAGTGGAAACAATGATGGACATCTGTGGGCTGAAATCACCCACAACAAAGAAGTTTCTGAGAAGGCTTCTCTGCAGGTTTCTCTGAGGATAGTTCCTTATTCAGCATGCGATTCAACGATATCCAAGACATCACATCTGAGATTCCTCAAATGAGTGCTAGGAAACTCCCCCGAGAAAGGGTGATAGAACACTGTGAAATGAATTCACATATCACAAAGCAATTTCTCAGAAAGCTTGGTTCTGCTTTCTCTTGGAGGATATTTCTTTTTCCTTCTATTCTTCAAAGCTATCTGAAATATCACTTCTCGGAATCCACGGAAACAGTCCTAAGAAACGGCTGCAAAAAACAATGGCGTAACTCTGTGAGTTGCATGCACACATGGCAATGCAGTTTCTCAGAAAGCTTCTCTTTAGTTATTATGTGAGGATATTTCCTTTATCACCATGGGCCCCTATAGGCTCCCAAATATCACTTTGCAGATTCCACGAAAAGAGTGTTAGCAAACTGCTTCTTGAGGCAGAGATTGGAACTCGGTGAGATGAACTCACAGATCAGGAAGAAGTTTCTCAGAAAGCTTCTTTCACGTTTTGAACGGATGAAATTTCCTTTATCAGCGTAGGCCTCAATGTGATCCAAAGAAGCTCTTCTCAGTTTCCCCAAAGACAGTGTTAATGGACTGCTCCACGAAACATAAGTGTAACTCTGTGAGATGAATTCACACATCACCAAGAAGTTTCTAAGAAAGCTTCCTTCTAGTTTTCATCTGGATATTTCCTTTGTCACTGTAATGTTCATTGCGCTATGAAGTATCTAATTGCAGATCTCCAGAAAACTATGCTAACAAACTGATCACTGAAGAGAAACGTGTAACTCTGTGAGTTGCATTCACACATGGTAATGCAGTTTCTCAGAAAGCTTCTCTTTAGTTATTATGTGAGGACATTTCCTTTATCACCATGGGCCCCTATAGGCTCCCAAATATCACTTTGCAGATTAGACGAGAAGAGTGTTAGCAAACTGCTTCTTGAGGCAGAGGTTGTAACACTGTGAGATGAACTCACAGATCAGAAAGAAGTTTCTCAGAAAGCTTCTTTCACGTTTTGAACGGATGAAATTTCCTTTCTCAGCGTAGGCCTCAATATGGTCCAAAGAAGCCCTTCTCAGTTTCCCCAAAGACAGTGTTAATGGACTGTTCCACGAAACATAAGTGTAACTCTGTGAGATGAATTCACACATCAACAAGAAGTTTCTAAGAAAGCTTCCTTCTAGTTTTCATCTGTGGATATTTCCTTTGTCACTGTAATGTTCATTGCGCTATGAAGTATCTAACTGCAGATTTCCAGAAAACTGTGCTAACAAACTGATCACTGAAGAGGAACGTGTAACTCTGTGAGTTGCATTCACACATGGCAATGCAGTTTCTCAGAAAGCTTCTCTTTGTTTATTATGTGAGGATATTTCCTTTATCACCATGGGCCCCTATAGGCACCCAAATATCACTTTGCAGATTCCACGAGAAGAGTGTCAGCAAACTTCTTCTAGAGGCAGAGATTGTAACTCTGTGAGATGAACTCACAGATCAGAAAGAAGTTTCTCAGTAAGCTTCTTTCTCATTTTTATTGGAAGATGTTTCCATTGGCCCCATTGTTTTCAAAGGGATCGGGAATATCTGTTCTCAGATTCCACACAAATAGGGCTAGGCCACGGCCCCACGAAATACAGCTGCAACTTAGTGAGTTGAATTCACACATCACAAAGCGGTTTCTCAGAAAGCTTCTTTCTTTAGTTAGACGAGGTTATTTGTGGTCTTGGAGCGCCAACGTGTGTCCTATTGCAGATTCTGCGAAAACTCTGCTAGCAAGTTTCTCAGTGGAAACAATGATGGACATCTGTGGGCTGAAATCACCCACAACAAAGAAGTTTCTGAGAAGGCTTCTCTGCAGGTTTCTCTGAGGATAGTTCCTTATTCAGCATGCGATTCAACGATATCCAAGACATCACATCTGAGATTCCTCAAATGAGTGCTAGGAAACTCCCCCAAGAAAGGGTGATAGAACACTGTGAAATGAATTCACATATCACAAAGCAGTTTCTCAGAAAGCTTGGTTCTGCTTTCTCTTGGAGGATATTTCTTTTTCCTTCTATTCTTCAAAGCTATCTGAAATATCACTTCTCGGAATCCACGGAAACAGTCCTAAGAAACGGCTGCAAAAAACAATGGCGTAACTCTGTGAGTTGCATTCACACATGGCAATGCAGTTTCTCAGAAAGCTTCTCTTTAGTTATTATGTGAGGATATTTCCTTTATCACCAGGGGCCCCTATAGGCTCCCAAATATCACTTTGCAGATTCCACGAAAAGAGTGTTAGCAAACTGCTTCTTGAGGCAGAGATTGGAACTCGGTGAGATGAACTCACAGATCAGAAAGAAGTTACTCAGAAAGCTTCTTTCACGTTTTGAACGGATGAAATTTCCTTTCTCAGCATACGCCTCAATGTGGTCCAAAGAAGCCCTTCTCAGTTTCCCCAAAGACAGTGTTAATGGACTGCTCCACGAAACATAAGTGTAACTCTGTGAGATGAATTCACACATCACCAAGAAGTTTCTAAGAAAGCTTCTTTCTAGTTTTCATCTGGATATTTCCTTTGTCACTGTAATGTTCATTGCGCTATGAAGTATCTAATTGCAGAAATCCAGAAAACTGTGCTTACAAACTGATCACTGAAGAGAAACGTGTAACTCTGTGAGTTGCATTCACCCATGGTAATGCAGTTTCTCAGAAAGCTTCTCTTTCGTTATTATGTGAGGATATTTCCTTTATCACCATGGTCCCCTATAGGCTCCCAAATATCACTTTGCAAATTCCACGAGAAGAGTGTTAGCAAAATTCTCTTTGAGGCAGAGGTTGTAACTCTGTGAGATGAACTCACAGATCAGAAAGAAGTTTCTCAGAAAGCTTCTTTCACGTTTTGAACGGATGAAATTTCCTTTATCTGCGTAGACCTCAATGTGGTCCAAAGAACCCCTTCTCAGTTTCCCCAAAGACAGTGTTAAAGGACTGCTCCACGAAACATAAGTGTAACTCTGTGAGATGAATTCACACATCACCAAGAAGTTTCTATGAAAGCTTCTTTCTAGTTTTCATCTCTGGATATTTCCTTTGTCACTGTAATGTTCATTGCGCTATGAAGTATCTAATTGCAGATTTCCAGAAAACTGTGCTAACAAACTGATCACTGAAGAGAAACGTGTAACTCTGTGAGTTGCATTCACACATGGCAATGCAGTTTCTCAGAAAGCTTCTCTTTAGTTATTATGTGAGGATATTTCCTTTATCACCATGGGCCCCTACAGGCTCCAAAATATCACTTTGCAGATTCCACGAAAAGAGTGTTAGCAAACTGCTTCTTGAGGCAGAGATTGGAACTCTGTGAGATGAACTCACAGATCAGAAAGAAGTTTCTCAGAAAGCTTCTTTCACGTTTTGAACGGATGAAATTTCCTTTCTCAGCGTAGGCCTCAATGTGGTCCAAAGAAGCCCTTCTCAGTTTCCCCAAAGACAGTGTTAATGGACTGTTCCACGAAACATAAGTGTAACTCTGTGAGATGAATTCACACATCACCAAGATGTTTCTATGAAAGCTTCTTTCTAGTTTTCATCTCTGGATATTTCCTTTGTCACTGTAATGTTCATTGCGCTATGAAGTATCTAATTGCAGATCTCCAGAAAACTATGCTAACCAACTAATCACTGAAGAGAAACGTGTAACTCTGTGAGTTGCATTCACACATGGCAATGCAGTTTCTCAGAATGCTTCTCTTTAGTTACTATGTGAGGATATTTCCTTTATCACCATGGGCCCCAATAGGCTGCCAAATATCACTTTGCAGATTCCACGAAAAGAGTGTTAGCAAACTGCTTCTTGAGGCAGAGATTGTAACTCTGTGAGATGAACTCACAGATCAGAAAGAAGTTTCTCAGAAAGCTTCTTTCACGTTTTGAACGGATGAAATTTCCTTTATCAGCGTAGGCCTCAATGTGATCCAAAGAAGCCCTTCTCAGTTTCCCCAAAGACAGTGTTAATGGACTGCTCCACGAAACATAAGTGTAACTCTGTGAGATGAATTCACACATCAACAAGAAGTTTCTAAGAAAGCTTCTTTCTAGTTTTCATCTGGATATTTCCTTTGTCACTGTAATGTTCATTGCGCTATGAAGTATCTAATTGCAGATCTCCAGAAAACTGTGCTAAGAAACTGATCACTGAAGAGAAACGTGTAACTCTGTGAGTTGCATTCACACATGGCAATGCAGTTTCTCAGAAAGCTTCTCTTTAGTTATTATGTGAGGATATTTCCTTTATCACCATGGGCCCCAATAGGCTCCCAAATATCACTTTGCAGATTCCACGAAAAGAGTGTTAGCAAACTGCTTCTTGAGGCAGAGATTGTAACTCTGTGAGATGAACTCACAGATCAGAAAGAAGTTTCTCAGTAAGCTTCTTTCTCATTTTTATTGGAAGATGTTTCCCTTGGCCCCATTGTTTTCAAAGGGTTCGGGAATATCTGTTCTTAGATTCCACACAAATAGGGCTAGGCCACGGCCCCACGAAATACAGCTGCAACTTAGTGAGTTGAATTCACACATCACAAAGCGGTTTCTCAGAAAGCTTCTTTCTTTAGTAAGACGAAGTTATTTGTGGTCTTGGAGCGCCACCGTGTGTCCTATTGCAGATTCTGCGAAAACTCTCCTAGCAAGTTTCTCAGTGGAAATAATGATGGACATCTGTGGGCTGAAATCACCCACAACAAAGAAGTTTCTGAGAAGGCTTCTCTGCAGGTTTCTCTGAGGATAGTTCCTTATTCAGCATGCGATTCAACGATATCCAAGACATCACATCTGAGATTCCTCAAATGAGTGCTAGGAAACTCCCCCGAGAAAGGGTGATAGAACACTGTGAAATGAATTCACATATCACAAAGCAGTTTCTCAGAAAGCTTGGTTCTGCTTTCTCTTGGAGGATATTTCTTTTTCCTTCTATTCTTCAAAGCTATCTGAAATATCACTTCTCCGAATCCACGGAAACAGTCCTAAGAAACGGCTGCAAAAAACAATGGCGTAACTCTGTGAGTTGCATTCACACATGGCAATGCAGTTTCTCAGAAAGCTTCTCTTTAGTTATTATGTGAGGATATTTCCTTTATCACCATGGGCCCCTATAGGCACCCAAATATCACTTTGCAGATTGCACGAAAAGAGTGTTAGCAAACTGCTTCTTGAGGCAGAGATTGGAACTCGGTGAGATGAACTCACAGATCAGAAAGAAGTTTCTCAGAAAGCTTCTTCCACGTTTTGAACGGATGAAATTTCCTTTATCAGCGTAGGCCTCAATGTGATCCAAAGAAGCTCTTCTCAGTTTCCCCAAAGACAGTGTTAATGGACTGCTCCACGAAACATAAGTGTAACTCTGTGAGATGAATTCACACATCACCAAGAAGTTTCTAAGAAAGCTTCTTTCTAGTTTTCATCTGGATATTTCCTTTGTCACTGTGATGTTCATTGCGCTGTGAAGTATCTAATTGCAGATCTCCAGAAAACTATGCTAACAAACTGATCACTGAAGAGAAACGTGTAACTCTGTGAGTTGCATTCACACATGGTAATGCAGTTTCTCAGAAAGCTTCTCTTTAGTTATTATGTGAGGACATTTCCTTTATCACCATGGGCCCCTATAGGCTCCCAAATATCACTTTGCAGATTAGACGAGAAGAGTGTTAGCAAACTGCTTCTTGAGGCAGAGGTTGTAACTCTGTGAGATGAACTCACAGATCAGAAAGAAGTTTCTCAGAAAGCTTCTTTCACGTTTTGAACGGATGAAATTTCCTTTCTCAGCGTAGGCCTCAATTTGGTCCAAAGAAGCCCTTCTCAGTTTCCCCAAAGACAGTGTTAATGGACTGTTCCACGAAACATAAGTGTAACTCTGTGAGATGAATTCACACATCAACAAGAAGTTTCTAAGAAAGCTTCCTTCTAGTTTTCATCTGTGGATATTTCCTTTGTCACTGTAATGTTCATTGCGCTATGAAGTATCTAATTGCAGATTTCCAGAAAACTGTGCTAACAAACTGATCACTGAAGAGGAACGTGTAACTCTGTGAGTTGCATTCACACATGGCAATGCAGTTTCTCAGAAAGCTTCTCTTTGGTTATTATGTGAGGATATTTCCTTTATCACCATGGGCCCCTATAGGCTCCCAAATATCACTTTGCAGATTCCACGAGAAGAGTGTCAGCAAACTTCTTCTAGAGGCAGAGGTTGTAACTCTGTGAGATGAACTCACAGATCAGAAAGAAGTTTCTCAGTACGCTTCTTTCTCATTTTTATTGGAAGATGTTTCCATTGGCCCCATTGTTTTCAAAGGGATCGGGAATATCTGTTCTCAGATTCCACACAAATAGGGCTAGGCCACGGCCCCACGAAATACAGCTGCAACTTAGTGAGTTGAATTCACACATCACAAAGCGGTTTCTCAGAAAGCTTCTTTCTTTAGTTAGACGAGGTTATTTGTGGTCTTGGAGCGCCACCGTGTGTCCTATTGCAGATTCTGCGAAAACTCTGCTAGCAAGATTCTCAGTGGAAACAATGATGGACATCAGTGGGCTGAAATCACCCACAACAAAGAAGTTTCTGAGAAGGCTTCTCTGCAGGTTTCTCTGAGGATAGTTCCTTATTCAGCATGCGATTCAACGATATCCAAGACATCACATCTGAGATTCCTCAAATGAGTGCTAGGAAACTCCCCCGAGAAAGGGTGATAGAACACTGTGAAATGAATTCACATATCACAAAGCAGTTTCTCAGAAAGCTTGGTTCTGCTTTCTCTTGGAGGATATTTCTTTTTCCTTCTATTCTTCAAAGCTATCTGAAATATCACTTCTCGGAATCCACGGAAACAGTCCTAAGAAACGGCTGCAAAAAACAATGGCGTAACTCTGTGAGTTGCATTCACACATGGCAATGCAGTTTCTCAGAAAGCTTCTCTTTAGTTATTATGTGAGGATATTTCCTTTATCACCATGGGCCCCTATAGGCTCCCAAATATCACTTTGCAGGTTCCACGAAAAGAGTGTTAGCAACCTGTTTCTTGAGGCAGAGATTGGAACTCGGTGAGATGAACTCACAGATCAGAAAGAAGTTACTCAGAAAGCTTCTTTCACGTTATGAACGGATGAAATTTCCTTTCTCAACGTAGGCCTCAATGTGGTCCAAAGAAGCCCTTCTCAGTTTCCCCAAAGACAGTGTTAATGGACTGCTCCACGAAACATAAGTGTAACTCTGTGAGATGAATTCACACATCACCAAGAAGTTTCTAAGAAAGCTTCTTTCTAGTTTTCATCTGGATATTTCCTTTGTCACTGTAATGTTCATTGCGCTATGAAGTATCTAATTGCAGATCTCCAGAAAACTGTGCTTACAAACTGATCACTGAAGAGAAACGTGTAACTCTGTGAGTTGCATTCACCCATGGTAATGCAGTTTCTCAGAAAGCTTCTCTTTAGTTATTATGTGAGGATATTTCCTTTACCACCATGGGCCCCTATAGGCTCCCAAATATCACTTTGCAGATTCCACGAGAAGAGTGTTAGCAAACTTCTTCTTGAGGCAGAGGTTGTAACTCTGTGAGATGAACTCACAGATCAGAAAGAAGTTTCTCAGAAAGCTTCTTTCACGTTTTGAACGGATGAAATTTCCTTTATCAGCGTACGCCTCAATGTGGTCCAAAGAAGCCCTTCTCAGTTTCCCCAAAGACAGTGTTAATGGACTGCTCCACGAAACATAAGTGTAACACTGTGAGATGAATTCATACATCACCAAGAAGTTTCTATGAAACCTTCTTTCTAGTTTTCATCTCTGGATATTTCCTTTGTCACTGTAATGTTCATTGCGCTATGAAGTATCTAATTGCAGATCTCCAGAAAACTATGCTAACAAACTAATCACTGAAGAGAAACGTGTAACTCTGTGACTTGCATTCACACATGGCAATGCAGTTTCTCAGAATGCTTCTCTTTAGTTATTATGTGAGGATATTTCCTTTATCACCATGGGCCCCAATAGGCTGCCAAATATCACTTTGCAGATTCCACGAAAAGAGTGTTAGCAAACTGCTTCTTGAGGCAGAGATTGTAACTCTGTGAGATGAACTCACAGATCAGAAAGAAGTTTCTCAGAAAGCTTCTTTCACGTTTTGAACGGATGAAATTTCCTTTATCAGCGTAGGCCTCAATGTGATCCAAAGTAGCCCTTCTCAGTTTCGCCAAAGACAGTGTTAATGGACTGCTCCACGAAACATAAGTGTAACTCTGTGAGATGAATTCACACATCACCAAGAAGTTTCTAAGAAAGCTTCTTTCTAGTTTTCATCTGGATATTTCCTTTGTCACTGTAATGTTCATTGCGCTATGAAATATCTAATTGCAGATCTCCAGAAAACTGTGCTTAGAAACTGATCACTGAAGAGAAACGTGTAACTCTGTGAGTTGCATTCACACATGGCAATGCAGTTTCTCAGAAAGCTTCTCTTTAGTTATTATGTGAGGATATTTCCTTTATCACCATGGGCCCCAATAGGCTCCCAAATATCACTTTGCAGATTCCACGAAAAGAGTGTTAGCAAACTGCTTCTTGAGGCAGAGATTGTAACTCTGTGAGATGAACTCACAGATCAGAAAGAAGTTTCTCAGTAAGCTTCTTTCTCATTTTTATTGGAAGATGTTTCCCTTGGCCCCATTGTTTTCAAAGGGTTCGGGAATATCTGTTCTTAGATTCCACACAAATAGGGCTAGGCCACGGCCCCACGAAATACAGCTGCAACTTAGTGAGTTGAATTCACACATCACAAAGCGGTTTCTCAGAAAGCTTCTTTCTTTAGTAAGACGAAGTTATTTGTGGTCTTGGAGTGCCACCCTGTGTCCTATTGCAGATTCTGCGAAAACTCTCCTAGCAAGTTTCTCAGTGGAAACAATGATGGACATCTGTGGGCTGAAATCACCCACAACAAAGAAGTTTCTGAGAAGGCTTCTCTGCAGGTTTCTCTGAGGATAGTTCCTTATTCAGCATGCGATTCAACGATATCCAAGACATCACATCTGAGATTCCTCAAATGAGTGCTAGGAAACTCCCCCGAGAAAGGGTGATAGAACACTGTGAAATGAATTCACATATCACAAAGCAGTTTCTCAGAAAGCTTGGTTCTGCTTTCTCTTGGAGGATATTTCTTTTTCCTTCTATTCTTCAAAGCTATCTGAAATATCACTTCTCGGAATCCACGGAAACAGTCCTAAGAAACGGCTGCAAAAAACAATGGCGTAACTCTGTGAGTTGCATTCACACATGGCAATGCAGTTTCTCAGAAAGCTTCTCTTTAGTTATTATGTGAGGATATTTCCTTTATCACCATGGGCCCCTATAGGCTCCCAAATATCACTTTGCAGATTCCACGAAAAGAGTGTTAGCAAACTGCTTCTTGAGGCAGAGATTGGAACTCGGTGAGATGAACTCACAGATCAGAAAGAAGTTTCTCAGAAAGCTTCTTTCACGTTTTGAACGGATGAAATTTCCTTTATCAGCGTAGGCCTCAATGTGATCCAAAGAAGCTCTTCTCAGTTTCCCCAAAGACAGTGTTAATGGACTGCTCCACGAAACATAAGTGTAACTCTGTGAGATGAATTCACACATCACCAAGAAGTTTCTAAGAAAGCTTCTTTCTAGTTTTCATCTGGATATTTCCTTTGTCACTGTAATGTTCATTGCGCTATGAAGTATCTAATTGCAGATCTCCAGAAAACTATGCTAACAAACTGATCACTGAAGAGAAACGTGTAACTCTGTGAGTTGCATTCACACATGGTAATGCAGTTTCTCAGAAAGCTTCTCTTTAGTTATTATGTGAGGACATTTCCTTTATCACCATGGGCCCCTATAGGCTCCCAAATATCACTTTGCAGATTAGACGAGAAGAGTGTTAGCAAACTGCTTCTTGAGGCAGAGGTTGTAACTCTGTGAGATGAACTCACAGATCAGAAAGAAGTTTCTCAGAAAGCTTCTTTCACGTTTTGAACGGATGAAATTTCCTTTCTCAGCGTAGGCCTCAATGTGGTCCAAAGAAGCCCTTCTCAGTTTCCCCAAAGACAGTGTTAATGGACTGTTCCACCAAACATAAGTGTAACTCTGTGAGATGAATTCACACATCAACAAGAAGTTTCTAAGAAAGCTTCCTTCTAGTTTTCATCTGTGGATATTTCCTTTGTCACTGTAATGTTCATTGCGCTATGAAGTATCTAATTGCAGATTTCCAGAAAACTGTGCTAACAAACTGATCACTGAAGAGGAACGTGTAACTCTGTGAGTTGCATTCACACATGGCAATGCAGTTTCTCAGAAAGCTTCTCTTTGGTTATTATGTGAGGATATTTCCTTTATCACCATGGGCCCCTATAGGCTCCCAAATATCACTTTGCAGATTCCACGAGAAGAGTGTCAGCAAACTTCTTCTAGAGGCAGAGGTTGTAACTCTGTGAGATGAACTCACAGATCAGAAAGAAGTTTCTCAGTAAGCTTCTTTCTCATTTTTATTGGAAGATGTTTCCCTTGGCCCCATTGTTTTCAAAGGGTTCGGGAATATCTGTTCTCAGATTCCACACAAATAGGGCTAGGCCACGGCCCCACGAAATACAGCTGCAACTTAGTGAGTTGAATTCACACATCACAAAGCGGTTTCTCAGAAAGCTTCTTTCTTTAGTAAGACGAAGTTATTTGTGGTCTTGGAGCGCCACCGTGTGTCCTATTGCAGATTCTGCAAAAACTCTCCTAGCAAGTTTCTCAGTGGAAACAATGATGGACATCTGTGGGCTGAAATCACCCACAACAAAGAAGTTTCTGAGAAGGCGTCTCTGCAGGTTTCTCTGAGGATAGTTCCTTATTCAGCATGCGATTCAACGATATCCAAGACATCACATCTGAGATTCCTCAAATGAGTGCTAGGAAACTCCCCCGAGAAAGGGTGATAGAACACTGTGAAATGAATTCACATATCACAAAGCAGTTTCTCAGAAAGCTTGGTTCTGCTTTCTCTTGGAGGATATTTCTTTTTCCTTCTATTCTTCAAAGCTATCTGAAATATCACTTCTCGGAATCCACGGAAACAGTCCTAAGAAACGGCTGCAAAAAACAATGGCGTAACTCTGTGAGTTGCATTCACACATGGCAATGCAGTTTCTCAGAAAGCTTCTCTTTAGTTATTATGTGAGGATATTTCCTTTATCACCATGGGCCCCTATAGGCTCCCAAATATCACTTTGCAGATTCCACGAAAAGAGTGTTAGCAAACTGCTTCTTGAGGCAGAGATTGGAACTCGGTGAGATGAACTCACAGATCAGAAAGAAGTTACTCAGAAAGCTTCTTTCACGTTTTGAACGGATGAAATTTCCTTTCTCAACGTAGGCCTCAATGTGGTCCAAAGAAGCCCTTCTCAGTTTCCCCAAAGACAGTGTTAATGGACTGCTCCACGAAACATAAGTGTAACTCTGTGAGATGAATTCACACATCACCAAGAAGTTTCTAAGAAAGCTTCTTTCTAGTTTTCATCTGGATATTTCCTTTGTCACTGTAATGTTCATTGCGCTATGAAGTATCTAATTGCAGATCTCCAGAAAACTGTGCTTACAAACTGATCACTGAAGAGAAACGTGTAACTCTGTGAGTTGCATTCACCCATGGTAATGCAGTTTCTCAGAAAGCTTCTCTTTAGTTATTATGTGAGGATATTTCCTTTATCACCATGGGCCCCTATAGGCTCCCAAATATCACTTTGCAGATTCCACGAGAAGAGTGTTAGCAAACTTCTTCTTGAGGCAGAGGTTGTAACTCTGTGAGATGAACTCACAGATCAGAAAGAAGTTTCTCAGAAAGCTTCTTTCACGTTTTGAACGGATGAAATTTCCTTTATCAGCGTAGGCCTCAATGTGGTCCAAAGAAGCCCTTCTCAGTTTCCCCAAAGACAGTGTTAATGTACTGCTCCACGAAACATAAGTGTAACTCTGTGAGATGAATTCACACATCACCAAGAAGTTTCTATGAAAGCTTCTTTCTAGTTTTCATCTCTGGATATTTCCTTTGTCACTGTAATGTTCTTTGCGCTATGAAGTATCTAATTGCAGATCTCCAGAAAACTATGCTAACAAACTAATCACTGAAGAGAAACGTGTAACTCTGTGAGTTGCATTCACACATGGCAATGCAGTTTCTCAGAATGCTTCTCTTTAGTTATTTTTTTTTTTTTTTTTTTATTATACTTTAAGTTCTAGGGTACATGTGCATAACGTGCAGGTTTGTTACATATGTATACTTATGCCATGTTGGTGTGCTGCACCCATCAACTCGTCAGCACCCATCAATTCATCATTTATATCATGTATAACTCCCCAATGCAATCCCTCCCTCCTCCCCCCTCCCCCCTCCCCATGATAGGCCCCAGTGCGTGATGTTCCCCTTCCCGAGTCCAAGTGATCTCATTGTTCAGTTCCCACCTATGAGTGAGAACATGCGGTGTTCGGTTTTCTGTTCTTGTGATAGTTTGCTAAGAATGATGGTTTCCAGCTGCATCCATGTTCCTACAAAGGACGCAAACTCATCCTTTTTTATGGCTGCATAGTATTCCATGGTGTATATGTGCCACATTTTCTTAATCCAGTCTGTCACAGATGGACATTTGGGTTGATTCCAAGTCTTTGCTATTGTGAATAGTGCCGCAATAAACATACGTGTGCATGTGTCTTTGTAGTAGAATAATTTATAATCCTTTGGGTATATACCCAGTAGTGGGATGGCTGGGTCATATGGTACATCTAGTTCTAGATCCTTGAGGAATTGCCATACTGTTTTCCATAATGGTTGAACTAGTTTACAATCCCACCAACAGTGTAAAAGTGTTCCTATTTCTCCACATCCTCTCCAACACCTGTTGTTTCCTGACTTCTTAATGATTGCCATTCTAACTGGTGTGAGATGGTATCTCATTGTGGTTTTGATTTGCATTTCTCTGATGGCGAGTGACGATGAGCATTTTTTCATGTGTCTGTTGGCTGTATGAATATCTTCTTTTGAGAAATGTCTGTTCATATCCTTTCCCCACTTTTTGATGGGGTTGTTTGTTTTTTTCTCGTATATTTGTTTGAGTTCTTTGTCGATTCTGGATATTAGCCCTTTGTCAGATGAGTAGGTTGCAAAAATTTTCTCCCATTCTGTAGGTTGCCTATTCACTCTGATGGTAGTTTCTTTTGCTGTGCAAAAGCTCTTTAGTTTAATTAGATCCCATTTGTCAATTTTTGCTTTTGCTGCCGTTGCTTTTGGTGTTTTAGACATGAAGTCCTTGCCCATGCCTATGTCCTGAATGGTACTACCTAGATTTTCTTCTAGGGTTTTTATGGTATTAGGTCTAACATTTAAGTCTCTAATCCATCTTGAATTAATCTTCGTATAAGGGGTAAGGAAAGGATCCAGTTTCAGCTTTCTACTTATGGCTAGCCAATTTTCCCAGCACCATTTATTAAATAGGGAATCCTTTCCCCATTTCTTGTTTCTCTCAGGTTTGTCAAAGATCAGATGGCTGTAGATGTGCGGTATTATTTCTGAGGACTCTGTTCTGTTCCATTGGTCTATAGCTCTGTTTTGGTACCAGTACCATGCTGTTTTGGTTACTGTAGCCCTGTAGTATAGTTTGAAGTCAGGTAGCGTGACGCCTCCAGCTTTGTCCTTTTGACTTAGGATTGTCTTGGCAATGCGGGCTCTTTTTTGGTTCCATATGAACTTTAAAGCAGTTTTTTCCAATTCTGTGAAGAAACTCATTGGTAGCTTGATGGGGATGGCATTGAATCTATAAATAACCTTGGGGAGTATGGCCATTTTCACGATATTGATTCTTCCTATCCATGAGCATGGTATGTTCTTCCATTTGTTTGTGTCCTCTTTGATTTCACTGAGCAGTGGTTTGTAGTTCTCCTTGAAGAGGTCCTTTACATCCCTTGTAAGCTGGATTCCTAGGTATTTTATTCTCTTTGAAGCAATTGTGAATGGAAGTTCATTCCTGATTTGGCTCTCTGCTTGTCTGTTACTGGTGTATAAGAATGCTTGTGATTTTTGCACATTAATTTTGTATCCTGAGACTTTGCTGAAGTTGCTTATCAGCTTAAGGAGATTTTGGGCTGAGACGATGGGGTTTTCTAAATATACAATCATGTCATCTGCAAACAGGGACAATTTGACTTCTTCTTTTCCTAACTGGATACCCTTGATTTCTTTCTCTTGCCTGATTGCCCTAGCCAGAACTTCCAACACTATGTTGAATAGGAGTGGTGAGAGAGGGCATCCCTGTCTTGTGCCAGTTTTCAAAGGGAATTTTTCCAGTTTTTGCCCATTCAGTATGATATTAGCTGTGGGTTTGTCATAAATAGCTCTTATTATTTTGAGATACGTTCCATCAATACCGAATTTATTGAGCGTTTTTAGCATGAAGGGCTGTTGAATTTTGTCAAAAGCCTTTTCTGCATCTATTGAGACAATCATGTGGTTCTTGTCTTTGGTTCTGTTTATATGCTGGATTACGTTTATTGATTTGCGAATGTTGAACCAACCTTGCATCCCAGGGATGAAGCCCACTTGATCATGGTGGATAAGCTTTTTGATGTGCTGCTGAATCCGGTTTGCCAGTATTTTATTGAGAATTTTTGCATCAATGTTCATCAGGGATTTTGGTCTAAAATTCTCTTTTTTTGTTGTGTCTCTGCCAGGCTTTGGTATCAGGATGATGTTGGCCTCATAAAATGAGTTAGGGAGGATTCCCTCTTTTTCTATTGATTGGAATAGTTTCAGAAGGAATGGTACCAGCTCCTCCTTGTACCTCTGGTAGAATTCAGCTGTGAATCCATCTGGTCCTGGACTTTTTTTGGTGGGTAGGCTATTAATTGTTGCCTCAATTTCAGAGCCTGCTATTGGTCTATTCAGGGATTCAACTTCTTCCTGGTTTAGCCTTGGGAGAGTGTAAGTGTCCAGGAAATTATCCATTTCTTCTAGATTTTCTAGTTGATTTGCATAGAGGCGTTTATAGTATTCTCTGATGGTAGTTTGTATTTCTGTGGGGTCAGTGGTGATATCCCCTTTATCATTTTTTATTGCATCTATTTGATTCCTCTCTCTTTTCTTCTTTATTATTCTTGCTAGCTGTCTGTCAATTTTGTTGATCTTTTCAAAAAACCAACTCCTGGATTCATTGATTTTTTGGAGGGTTTTTTGTGTCTCTATCTCCTTCAGTTCTGCTCTGATCTTAGTTATTTCTTGCCTTCTGCTAGCTTTTGAATGTGTTTGCTCTTGCCTCTCTAGTTCTTTTAATTGTGATGTTAGAGTGTCAATTTTAGATCTTTCCTGCTTTCTCTTGTGGGCATTTAGTGCTATAAATTTCCCTCTACACACTGCTTTAAATGTGTCCCAGAGATTCTGGTATGTTGTATCTTTGTTCTCATTGGTTTCAAAGAACATCTTTATTTCCGCTTTCATTTCGTCATGTACCCAGTAGTCATTCAGGAGCAGGTTGTTCAGTTTCCATGTAGTTGAGCGGTTTTGATTGATTTTCTTAGTCCTGAGTTCTAGTTTGTTTGCACTGTGGTCTGAGAGACAGTTTGTTATAATTTCTGTTCTTTTACATTTGCTGAGGAGTGCTTTACTTCCAATTATGTGGTCAATTTTGGAATAAGTGCGATGTGGTGCTGAGAAGAATGTATATTCTGTTGATTTGGGGTGGAGAGTTCTATAGATGTCTATTAGGTCCACTTGGTGCAGAGATGAGTTCAATTCCTGGATATCCTTGTTAACTTTCTGTCTCGTTGATCTGTCTAATGTTGACAGCGGAGTGTTGAAGTCTCCCATTATTATTGTATGGGAGTCTAAGTCTCTTTGTAAGTCTCTAAGGACTTGCTTTATGAATCTGGGTGCTCCTGTATTGGGTGCATATATATTTAGGAGAGTTAGCTCTTCCTGTTGAATTGATCCCTTTACCATTATGTAATGGCCTTCTTTGTCTCTTTTGATCTTTGATGGTTTAAAGTCTGTTTTATCAGAGACAAGGATTGCAACCCCTGCTTTTTTTTGTTCTCCATTTGCTTGGTAGATCTTCCTCCATCCCTTTATTTTGAGCCTATGTATGTCTCTGCATGTGAGATGGGTCTCCTGAATACAGCAGACTGATGGGTCTTGACTCTTGATCCAGTTTGCCAGTCTGTGTCTTTTAATTGGATCATTTAGTCCATTAACATTTAAGGTTAATATTGTTATGTGTGAACTTGATCCTGCCATTATGATATTAACTGGTTATTTTGCTCGTTAGTTGATGCAGTTTCTTCCTAGCCTCGATGGTCTTTACATTTTGGCATGTTTTTGCAATGGCTGGTACTGGTTGTTCCTTTCCATGTTTAGGGCTTCCTTCAGGGTCTCTTGTAAGGCAGGCCTGGTGGTGACAAAATCTCTAAGCATTTGCTTATCTGTAAAGGATTTTATTTCTCCTTCACTTATGAAACTTAGTTTGGCTGGATATGAAATTCTGGGTTGAAAATTCTTTTCTTTAAGAACGTTGAATATTGGCCCCCACTCTCTTCTGGCTTGTAGAGTTTCTGCCGAGAGATCTGCTGTTAGTCTGATGGGCTTCCCTTTGTGGGTAACCCGACCTTTCTCTCTGGCTGCCCTTAAGATTTTTTCCTTCATTTCAACTTTGGTGAATCTGGCAATTATGTGTCTTGGAGTTGCTCTTCTGGAGGAGTATCTTTGTGGCGTTCTCTGTATTTCCTGAATTTGAATGTTGGCCTGCCCTACTAGGTTGGGGAAGTTCTCCTGGATGATTTCCTGAAGAGTGTTTTGCAACTTGGTTCCATTTTCCCCCTCACTTTCAGGCACCCCAATCAGGCGTAGATTTGGTCTTTTTACGTAATCCCATACTTCTTGCAGGCTTTGCTCATTTCTTTTTCTTCTTTTTTCTTTTGGTTTCTCTTCTCGCTTCATTTCATTCATCTGATCCTCAATCGCTGATACTCTTTCTTCCAGTTGATCGAGTCGGTTACTGAAGCTTGTGCATTTGTCACGTATTTCTCGTGTCATGGTTTTCATCTCTGTCATTTCGTTTATGATCTTCTCTGCATTAATTAGTCTAGCTGTCAATTCTTCCACTCTTTTTTCAAGATTTTTAGTTTCTTTGCGCTGGGTACGTAATTCCTCCTTTAGCTCTGAGAAGTTTGATGGACTGAAGCCTTCTTCTCTCCTCTCGTCCAAGTCATTCTCTGACCAGCTTTGATCCGTTGCTGGCGATGGGCTGCGCTCCTTTGCAGGGGGAGATGCGCTCTTATTTTTTGAATTTCCAGCTTTTCTGCCCTGCTTCTTCCCCATCTTTGTGGTTTTATCTGTCTCTGGTCTTTGATGGTGGTGACGTACTGATGGGGTTTTGGTATAGGTGTCCTTCCTGTTTGATAGTTTTCCTTCTGACAGTCAGAAGGACTGTCTGTTGGTCTGTTGGAGATTGCTTGAGGTCCACTCCAGACCCTGTTTGCCTGGGTATCAGCAGCAGAGGTTGCCGAAGATAGAATATTGCTGAACAGCGAGTGTACCTGTCTGATTCTTCCTTTGGAAGTTTCCTCTCAGGGGTGTACTCCACCCTGTGAGGTGTGGGGTGTCAGACTGCCCCTAGTGGGGGATTTCTCCCAGCTAGGCTACTCAGGGGTCAGGGACACACCTGAGCAGGCAGTCTGTCCGTTCTCAGATCTCAACCTCCGCGTTGGGAGATCCACGGCTCTCCCCAAAGCTGTCAGACAGAGTCGTTCGCGTCTGCACCGGCTCCCGCTACTTCCCCTGTTGGTCTTCAGCTGTGCGCTGTCCCCAGAGGTGGAGACTACAGAGACAGGCAGGCTTCCTTGAGCTGCTGTGAGCTCCACCCAGTTCGAGCTTCCCAGAGGCTTTGTTTACCTACTTAAGCCTCAGGAATGGCGGGCGCCCCTCCCCCAGCCTCGCTGCTGCCTTGCGGATAGATCGCGGCAGACTGCTGTGTTAGCAGTGAGGGAGGCTTCGTGGGCGTGGGACCCTCCCAGCCAGGTGTGGGATATATTCTGGTGTGCCTGTATGCTTACAGCGCAGTATTGGGGTGGGAGTTACCCGATTTTCCAGGTGTTGTGTGTCTCAGTTCCCCTGGCTAGGAAAACGGATCCCCTTCCCCCTTGCGCTTCCAGGTGAGGCGATGCCTCGCCCTGCTTCAGCTCTCGCTGGTCGGGCTGCAGCAGCTGACCAGCACCGATTGTCCGGCACTCCCTAGTGAGATGACCCCAGTACCTCAGTTGAAAATGCAGAAATCACCGGTCTTCTGTGTCGCTCCCGCTGGGAGTTGGAGACTGGAGCTGTTCCTATTCGGCCATCTTGCTCCGCCCCTCCCCTCTTTAGTTATTATGTGAGGATATTTCCTTTATCACCATGGGCCCCAATAGGCTGCCAAATATCACTTTGCAAATTCCACGAAAAGAGTGTTAGCAAACTGCTTCTTGAGGCAGAGATTGTAACTCTGTGAGAAGAACTCACAGATCAGAAAGAAGTTTCTCAGAAAGCTTCTTTCACGTTTTGAACGGATGAAATTTCCTTTATCAGCGTAGGCCTCAATGTGGTCCAAAGAAGCCCTTCTCAGTTTCCCCAAAGACAGTGTTAATGGACTGTTCCACGAAACATAAGTGTAACTCTGTGAGATGAATTCACACATCAACAAGAAGTTTCTAAGAAAGCTTCCTTCTAGTTTTCATCTGTGGATATTTCCTTTGTCACTGTAATGTTCATTGCGCTATGAAGTATCTAATTGCAGATTTCCAGAAAACTGTGCTAACAAACTGATCACTGAAGAGGAACGTGTAACTCTGTGAGTTGCATTCACACATGGCAATGCAGTTTCTCAGAAAGCTTCTCTTTGGTTATTATGTGAGGATATTTCCTTTATCACCATGGGCCCCTATAGGCTCCCAAATATCACTTTGCAGATTCCACGAGAAGAGTGTTAGCAAACTTCTTCTTGAGGCAGAGGTTGTAACTCTGTGAGATGAACTCACAGATCAGAAAGAAGTTTCTCAGAAAGCTTCTTTCACGTTTTGAACGGATGAAATTTCCTTTATCAGCGTAGGCCTCAATGTGATCCAAAGAAGCCCTTCTCAGTTTCCCCAAAGACAGTGTTAATGGACTGCTCCACGAAACATAAGTGTAACTCTGTGAGATGAATTCACACATCACCAAGAAGTTTCTATGAAAGCTTCCTTCTAGTTTTCATCTCTGGATATTTCCTTTGTCACTGTAATGTTCATTGCGCTATGAAGTATCTAATTGCAGATTTCCAGAAAACTGTGCTAACAAACTGATCACTGAAGAGGAACGTGTAACTCTGTGAGTTGCATTCACACATGGCAATGCAGTTTCTCAGAAAGCTTCTCTTTGGTTATTATGTGAGGATATTTCCTTTATCACCATGGGCCCCTATGGGCTCCCAAATATCACTTTGCAGATTCCACGAGAAGAGTGTCAGCAAACTTCTTCTAGAGGCAGAGGTTGTAACTCTGTGAGATGAACTCACAGATCAGAAAGAAGTTTCTCAGTAAGCTTCTTTCTCATTTTTATTGGAAGATGTTTCCCTTGGCCCCATTGTTTTCAAAGGGTTCGGGAATATCTGTTCTCAGATTCCACACAAATAGGGCTAGGCCACGGCCCCACGAAATACAGCTGCAACTTAGTGAGTTGAATTCACACATCACAAAGCGGTTTCTCAGAAAGCTTCTTTCTTTAGTAAGACGAAGTTATTTGTGGTCTTGGAGCGCCACCGTGTGTCCTATTGCAGATTCTGCGAAAACTCTCCTAGCAAGTTTCTCAGTGGAAACAATGATGGACATCTGTGGGCTGAAATCACCCACAACAAAGAAGTTTCTGAGAAGGCGTCTCTGCAGGTTTCTCTGAGGATAGTTCCTTATTCAGCATGCGATTCAACGATATCCATGACATCACATCTGAGATTCCTCAAATGAGTGCTAGGAAACTCCCCCGAGAAAGGGTGATAGAACACTGTGAAATGAATTCACATATCACAAAGCAGTTTCTCAGAAAGCTTGGTTCTGCTTTCTCTTGGAGGATATTTCTTTTTCCTTCTATTCTTCAAAGCTATCTGAAATATCACTTCTCGGAATCCACGGAAACAGTCCTAAGAAACGGCTGCAAAAAACAATGGCGTAACTCTGTGAGTTGCATTCACACATGGCAATGCAGTTTCTCAGAAAGCTTCTCTTTAGTTATTATGTGAGGATATTTCCTTTATCACCATGGGCCCCTATAGGCTCCCAAATATCACTTTGCAGATTCCACGAAAAGAGTGTTAGCAAACTGCTTCTTGAGGCAGAGATTGGAACTCGGTGAGATGAACTCACAGATCAGAAAGAAGTTACTCAGAAAGCTTCTTTCACTTTTTGAACGGATGAAATTTCCTTTCTCAACGTAGGCCTCAATGTGGTCCAAAGAAGCCCTTCTCAGTTTCCCCAAAGACAGTGTTAATGGACTGCTCCACGAAACATAAGTGTAACTCTGTGAGATGAATTCACACATCACCAAGAAGTTTCTAAGAAAGCTTCTTTCTAGTTTTCATCTGGATATTTCCTTTGTCACTGTAATGTTCATTGCGCTATGAAGTATCTAATTGCAGATCTCCAGAAAACTGTGCTAAGAAACTGATCACTGAAGAGAAACGTGTAACTCTGTGAGTTGCATTCACACATGGCAATGCAGTTTCTCAGAAAGCTTCTCTTTCGTTATTATGTGAGGATATTTCCTTTTCACCATGGGCCCCAATAGGCTCCCAAATATCACTTTCCAGATTCCACGAGAAGAGTGTTAGCAAACTGCTTCTTGAGGCAGAGATTGTAACTCTGTGAGATGAACTCACAGATCAGAAAGAAGTTTCTCAGTAAGCTTCTTTCTCATTTTTATTGGAAGATGTTTCCCTTGGCCCCATTGTTTTCAAAGGGTTCGGGAATATCTGTTCTCAGATTCCACACAAATAGGGCTAGGCCACGGCCCCACGAAATACAGCTGCAACTTAGTGAGTTGAATTCACACATCAAAAAGCGGTTTCTCAGAAAGCTTCTTTCTTTAGTAAGACGAAGTTATTTGTGGTCTTGGAGCGCCACCGTGTGTCCTATTGCAGATTCTGCGAAAACTCTCCTATCAAGTTTCTCAGTGGAAACAATGATGGACATCTGTGGGCTGAAATCACCCACAACAAAGAAGTTTCTGAGAAGGCTTCTCTGCAGGTTTCTCTGAGGATAGTTCCTTATTCAGCATGCGATTCAACGACATCCAAGACATCACATCTGAGATTCCTCAAATGAGTGCTAGGAAACTCCCCCGAGAAAGGGTGATAAAACACTGTGAAATGAATTCACATATCACAAAGCAGTTTCTCAGAAAGCTTGGTTCTGCTTTCTCTTGGAGGATATTTCTTTTTCCTTCTATTCTTCAAAGCTATCTGAAATATCACTTCTCGGAATCCACGGAAACAGTCCTAAGGAACGGCTGCAAAAAACAATGGCGTAACTCTGTGAGTTGCATTCACACATGGCAATGCAGTTTCTCAGAAAGCTTCACTTTAGTTATTATGTGAGGACATTTCCTTTATCACCATGGGCCCCTATAGGCTCCCAAATATCACTTTGCAGATTCCACGAAAAGAGTGTTAGCAAACTGCTTCTTGAGGCAGAGATTGGAACTCGGTGAGATGAACTCACAGATCAGAAAGAAGTTTCTCAGAAAGCTTCTTTCACGTTTTGAACGGATGAAATTTCCTTTATCAGCGTAGGCCTCAATGTGATCCAAAGAAGCTCTTCTCAGTTTCCCCAAAGACAGTGTTAATGGACTGCTCCACGAAACATAAGTGTAACTCTGTGAGATGAATTCACACATCACCAAGAAGTTTCTAAGAAAGCTTCTTTCTGGTTTTCATCCGGATATTTCCTTTGTCACTGTAATGTTCATTGTGCTATGAAGTATCTAATTGCAGATCTCCAGAAAACTGTGCTAACAAACTGATCACTGAAGAGGAACGTGTAACTTTGTGAGTTGCATTCACACATGGTAATGCAGTTTCTCAGAAAGCTTCTCTTTAGTTATTATGTGAGGACATTTCCTTTATCACCATGGGCCCCTATAGGCTCCCAAATATCACTTTGCAGATTAGACGAGAAGAGTGTTAGCAAACTTCTTCTTGAGGTAGAGGTTGTAACTCTGTGAGATGAACTCACAGATCAGAAAGAAGTTTCTCAGAAAGCTTCTTTCACGTTTTGAACGGATGAAATTTCCTTTATCAGCGTAGGCCTCAATGTGGTCCAAAGAAGCCCTTCTCAGTTTCCCCAAAGACAGTGTTAATGGACTGTTCCACGAAACATAAGTGTAACTCTGTGAGATGAATTCACACATCAACAAGAAGTTTCTAAGAAAGCTTCCTTCTAGTTTTCACTGTGCATATTTCCTTTGTCACTGTAATGTTCATTGCGCTATGAAGTATCTAATTGCAGATTTCCAGAAAACTGTGCTAACAAACTGATAACTGAAGAGAAACGTGTAACTTTGTGAATTGCATTCACACATGGTAATGCAGTTTCTCAGAAAGCTTCTCTTTAGTTATTATGTGAGGATATTTCCTTTATCACCATGGGCCCCTATAGGCTCCCAAATATCACTTTGCAGACTCCACGAAAAGAGTGTTAGCAAACTGCTTCTTGAGGCAGAGATTGGAACTCTGTGAGATGAACTCACAGATCAGAAAGAAGTTTCTCAGAAAGCTTCTTTCACGTTTTGAACGGATGAAATTTCCTTTATCAGCGTAGGCCTCAATGTGATCCAAAGAAGCCCTTCTCAGTTTCCCCAAAGACAGTGTTAATGGACTGCTCCACGAAACATAAGTGTAACTCTGTGAGATGATTCACACATCACCAAGAAGTTTCTATGAAAGCTTCTTTCTAGTTTTCATCTCTGGATATTTCCTTTGTCACTGTAATATTCATTGCTCTATGAAGTATCTAATTGCAGATCTCCAGAAAACTATGCTAACAAACTGATCACTGAAGAGAAACGTGTAACTCTGTGAGTTGCATTCACACATGGTAATGCAGTTTCTCAGAAAGCTTCTCTTTAGTTATTATGTGAGGACATTTCCTTTATCACCATGGGCCCCTATAGGCTACCAAATATCACTTTGCAGATTACACGAGAAGAGTGTTAGCAAACTTCTTCTTAAGGCAGAGGTTGTAACTCTGTGAGATGAACTCACAGATCAGAAAGAAGTTTCTCAGAAAGCTTCTTTCACGTTTTGAACGGATGAAATTTCCTTTATCAGCGTAGGCCTCAATGTGGTCCAAAGAACCCCTTCTCAGTTTCCCCAAAGACAGTGTTAATGGACTGTTCCACGAAACGTAAGTGTAACTCTGTGAGATGAATTCACACATCAACAAGAAGTTTCTAAGAAAGCTTCCTTCTAGTTTTCACTGTCGATATTTCCTTTCTCACTGTAATGTTCATTGCGCTATGAAGTATCTAATTGCAGATTTCCAGAAAACTGTGCTAACAAACTGATCACTGAAGAGAAACGTGTAACTCTGTGAGTTGCATTCACACATGGCAATGCAGTTTCTCAGAAAGCTTCTCTTTAGTTATTATGTGAGGACATTTCCTTTATCACCATGGGCCCCTATAGGCTCCCAAATATCACTTTGCAGATTAGACGAGAAGAGTGTTAGCAAACTTCTTCTTGAGGCAGAGGTTGTAACTCTGTGAGATGAACTCACAGATCAGAAAGAACTTTCTCAGAAAGCTTCTTTCACGTTTTGAACGGATGAAATTTCCTTTATCAGCGTAGGCCTCAATGTGGTCCAAAGAAGCCCTTCTCAGTTTCCCCAAAGACAGTGTTAATGGACTGTTCCACGAAACATAAGTGTAACTCTGTGAGATGAATTCACACATCAACAAGAAGTTTCTAAGAAAGCTTCCTTCTAGTTTTCACTGTGGATATTTCCTTTGTCACTGTAATGTTCATTGCGCTATGAAGTATCTAATTGCAGATTTCCAGAAAACTGTGCTAACAAACTGATCACTGAAGAGAAACGTGTAACTTTGTGAGTTGCATTCACACATGGTCATGCAGTTTCTCAGAAAGCTTCTCTTTAGTTATTATGTGAGGACATTTCCTTTATCACCATGGGCCCCTAAAGGCTCCCAAATATCACTTTGCAGATTAGACGAGAAGAGTGTTAGCAAACTTCTTCTTGAGGCAGAGGTTGTAACTCTGTGAGATGAACTCACAGATCAGAAAGAAGTTTCTCAGAAAGCTTCTTTCACGTTTTGAACGGATGAAATTTCCTTTATCAGCGTAGGCCTCAATGTGATCCAAAGAAGCCCTTCTCAGTTTCCCCAAAGACAGTGTTAATGGACTGCTCCACGAAACATAAGTGTAACTCTGTGAGATGATTCACACATCACCAAGAAGTTTCTAAGAAAGCTTCTTTCTAGTTTTCATCTGGATATTTCCTTTGTCACTGTAATGTTCATTGCGCTATGAAGTATCTAATTGCAGATCTCCAGAAAACTGTGCTAAGAAACTGATCACTGAAGAGAAACGTGTAACTCTGTGAGTTGCATTCACACATGGCAATGCAGTTTCTCAGAAAGCTTCTCTTTAGTTATTATGTGAGGATATTTCCTTTATCACCATGGGCCCCAATAGGCTCCCAAATATCACTTTGCAGATTCCACGAAAAGAGTGTTAGCAAACTGCTTCTTGAGGCAGAGATTGTAACTCTGTGAGATGAACTCACAGATCAGAAAGAAGTTTCTCAGTAAGCTTCTTTCTCATTTTTATTGGAAGATGTTTCCCTTGGCCCCATTGTTTTCAAAGGGTTCGGGAATATCTGTTCTCAGATTCCACACAAATAGGGCTAGGCCACGGCCCCACGAAATACAGCTGCAACTTAGTGAGTTGAACTCACACATCACAAAGCGGTTTCTCAGAAAGCTTCTTTCTTTAGTAAGACGAAGTTATTTGTGGTCTTGGAGCGCCACCGTGTGTCCTATTGCAGATTCTGCGAAAACTCTCCTAGCAAGTTTCTCAGTGGAAACAATGATGGACATCTGTGGGCTGAAATCACCCACAACAAAGAAGTTTCTGAGAAGGCGTCTCTGCAGGTTTCTCTGAGGATAGTTCCTTATTCAGCATGCGATTCAACGATATCCAAGACATCACATCTGAGATTCCTCAAATGAGTGCTAGGAAAATCCCCCGAGAAAGGGTGATAGAACACTGTGAAATGAATTCACATATCACAAAGCAGTTTCTCAGAAAGCTTGGTTCTGCTTTCTCTTGGAGGATATTTCTTTTTCCTTCTATTCTTCAAAGCTATCTGAAATATCACTTCTCGGAATCCACGGAAACAGTCCTAAGAAACGGCTGCAAAAAACAATGGCGTAACTCTGTGAGTTGCATTCACACATGGCAATGCAGTTTCTCAGAAAGCTTCTCTTTAGTTATTATGTGAGGATATTTCCTTTATCACCATGGGCCCCTATAGGCACCCAAATATCACTTTGCAGATTGCACGAAAAGAGTGTTAGCAAACTGCTTCTTGAGGCAGAGATTGGAACTCGGTGAGATGAACTCACAGATCAGAAAGAAGTTACTCAGAAAGCTTCTTTCACGTTTTGAACGGATGAAATTTCCTTTATCAGCGTAGGCCTCAATGTGGTCCAAAGAAGCCCTTCTCAGTTTCCCCAAAGACAGTGTTAATGGACTGCTCCACGAAACATAAGTGTAACCCTGTGAGATGAATTCACACATCACCAAGAAATTTCTAAGAAAGCTTCTTTCTAGTTTTCATCTGGATATTTCCTTTGTCACTGTAATGTTCATTGCGCTATGAAGTATCTAATTGCAGATCTCCAGAAAACTGTGCTTACAAACTGATCACTGAAGAGAAACGTGTAACTCTGTGAGTTGCATTCACCCATGGTAATGCAGTTTCTCAGAAAGCTTCTCTTTCGTTATTATGTGAGGATATTTCCTTTATCACCATGGGCCACTATAGGTTCCCAAATATCACTTTGCAGATTCCACGAGAAGAGTGTTAGCAAACTTCTTCTTGAGGCAGAGGTTGTAACTCTGTGAGATGAACTCACAGATCAGAAAGAAGTTTCTCAGAAAGCTTCTTTCACGTTTTGAACGGATGAAATTTCCTTTATCACCGTAGGCCTCAATGTGATCCAAAGAAGCCCTTCTCAGTATCCCCAAAGACAGTGTTAATGGACTGCTCCACGAAACATAAGTGTAACTCTATGAGATGAATTCACACATCACCAAGAAGTTTCTATGAAAGCTTCTTTCTAGTTTTCATCTCTGGATATTTCCTTTGTCACTGTAATGTTCATTGCGCTATGAAGTATCTAATTGCAGATCTCCAGAAAACTATGCTAACAAACTAATCACTGAAGAGAAACGTGTAACTCTGTGAGTTGCATTCACACATGGCAATGCAGTTTCTCAGAATGCTTCTCTTTAGTTATTATGTGAGGACATTTCCTTTATCACCATGGGCCCCTATAGGCTCCCAAATATCACTTTGCAGATTAGACGAGAAGAGTGTTAGCAAACTTCTTCTTGAGGCAGAGGTTGTTCCTCTGTGAGATGAACTCACAGATCAGAAAGAAGTTTCTCAGAAAGCTTCTTTCACGTTTTGAACGGATGAAATTTCCTTTATCAGCGTAGGCCTCAATGTGATCCAAAGAAGCCCTTCTCAGTTTCCCCAAAGACAGTGTAAATGGACTGCTCCACGAAACATAAGTGTAACTCTGTGAGATGAATTCACACATCACCAAGATGTTTCTATGAAAGCTTCTTTCTAGTTTTCATCTCTGGATATTTCCTTTGTCACTGTAATGTTCATTACGCTATGAAGTATCTAATTGCAGATCTCCAGAAAACTATGCTAACAAACTAATCACTGAAGAGAAACGTGTAACTCTGTGAGTTGCATTCACACATGGCAATGCAGTTTCTCAGAATGCTTCTCTTTAGTTATTATGTGAGGATATTTCCTTTATCACCATGGGCCCCAATAGGGTGCCAAATATCACTTTGCAGATTCCACGAAAAGAGTGTTAGCAAACTGCTTCTTGAGGCAGAGATTGTAACTCTGTGAGATGAACTCACAGATCAGAAAGAAGTTTCGCAGAAAGCTTCTTTCACGTTTTGAACGGATGAAATTTCCTTTATCAGCGTAGGCCTCAATGTGATCCAAAGAAGCCCTTCTCAGTTTCCCCAAAGACAGTGTTAATGGACTGCTCCACGAAACATAAGTGTAACTCTGTGAGATGAATTCACACATCAACAAGAAGTTTCTAAGAAAGCTTCTTTCTAGTTTTCATCTGGATATTTCCTTTGTCACTGTAATGTTCATTGCGCTATGAAGTATCTAATTGCAGATCTCCAGAAAACTGTGCTAAGAAACTGATCACTGAAGAGAAACGTGTAACTCTGTGAGTTGCATTCACACATGGCAATGCAGTTTCTCAGAAAGCTTCTCTTTAGTTATTATGTGAGGATATTTCCTTTATCACCATGGGCCCCAATAGGCTCCCAAATATCACTTTGCAGATTCCACGAAAAGAGTGTTAGCAAACTGCTTCTTGAGGCAGAGATTGTAACTCTGTGAGATGAACTCACAGATCAGAAAGAAGTTTCTCAGTAAGCTTCTTTCTCATTTTTATTGGAAGATGTTTCCCTTGGCCCCATTGTTTTCAAAGGGTTCGGGAATATCTGTTCTCAGATTCCACACAAATAGGGCTAGGCCACGGCCCCACGAAATACAGCTGCAACTTAGTGAGTTGAATTCACACATCACAAAGCGGTTTCTCAGAAAGCTTCTTTCTTTAGTAAGGCGAAGTTATTTGTGGTCTTGGCGCGCCCCCGTGTGTCCTATTGCAGATTCTGCGAAAACTCTCCTAGCAAGTTTCTCAGTGGAAACAATGATGGACATCTGTGGGCTGAAATCACCCACAACAAAGAAGTTTCTGAGAAGGCGTCTCTGCAGGTTTCTCTGAGGATAGTTCCTTATTCAGCATGCGATTCAACGATATCCAATGACATCACATCTGAGATTCCTCAAATGAGTGCTAGGAAACTCCCCCGAGAAAGGGTGATAGAACACTGTGAAATGAATTCACATATCACAAAGCAGTTTCTCAGAAAGCTTGGTTCTGCTTTCTCTTGGAGGATATTTCTTTTTCCTTCTATTCTTCAAAGCTATCTGAAATATCACTTCTCGGAATCCACGGAAACAGTCCTAAGAAACGGCTGCAAAAAACAATGGCGTAACTCTGTGAGTTGCATTCACACATGGCAATGCAGTTTCTCAGAAAGCTTCTCTTTAGTTATTATGTGAGGATATTTCCTTTATCACCATGGGCCCCTATAGGCTCCCAAATATCACTTTGCAGATTCCACGAAAAGAGTGTTAGCAAACTGCTTCTTGAGGCAGAGATTGGAACTCGGTGAGATGAACTCACAGATCAGAAAGAAGTTACTCAGAAAGCTTCTTTCACGTTTTGAACGGATGAAATTTCCTTTATCAGCGTAGGCCTCAATGTGATCCAAAGAAGCCCTTCTCAGTTTCCCCAAAGACAGTGTTAATGGACTGCTCCACGAAACATAAGTGTAACTCTGTGAGATGAATTCACACATCACCAAGAAGTTTCTAATGAAAGCTTCTTTCTAGTTTTCATCTCTGGATATTTCCTTTGTCACTGTAATATTCATTGCGCTATGAAGTATCTAATTGCAGATCTCCAGAAAACTATGCTAACAAACTGATCACTGAAGAGAAACGTGTAACTCTGTGAGTTGCATTCACACATGGTAATGCAGTTTCTCAGAAAGCTTCTCTTTAGTTATTATGTGAGGACATTTCCTTTATCACCATGGGCCCCTATAGGCTCCCAAATATCACTTTGCAGATTAGACGAGAAGAGTGTTAGCAAACTGCTTCTTGAGGCAGAGGTTGTAACTCTGTGAGATGAACTCACAGATCAGAAAGAAGTTTCTCAGAAAGCTTCTTTCACGTTTTGAACGGATGAAATTTCCTTTATCAGCGTAGGCCTCAATGTGGTCCAAAGAAGACCTTCTCAGTTTCCCCAAAGACAGTGTTAATGGACTCTTCCACGAAACATAAGTGTAACTCTGTGAGATGAATTCACACATCAACAAGAAGTTTCTAAGAAAGCTTCCTTCTAGTTTTCATCTGTGGATATTTCCTTTGTCACTGTAATGTTCATTGCGCTATGAAGTATCTAATTGCAGATTTCCAGAAAACTGTGCTAACAAACTGATCACTGAAGAGGAACGTGTAACTCTGTGAGTTGCATTCACACATGGCAATGCAGTTTCTCAGAAAGCTTCTCTTTGGTTATTATGTGAGGATATTTCCTTTATCACCATGGGCCCCTATAGGCTCCCAAATATCACTTTGCAGATTCCACGAGAAGAGTGTTAGCAAACTTCTTCTTGAGGCAGAGGTTGTAACTCTGTGAGATGAACTCACAGATCAGAAAGAAGTTTCTCAGAAAGCTTCTTTCACGTTTTGAACGGATGAAATTTCCTTTATCAGCGTAGGCCTCAATGTGATCCAAAGAAGCCCTTCTCAGTTTCCCCAAAGACAGTGTTAATGGACTGCTCCACGAAACATAAGTGTAACTCTGTGAGATGAATTCACACATCACCAAGAAGTTTCTATGAAAGCTTCTTTCTAGTTTTCATCTCTGGATATTTCCTTTGTCACTGTAATGTTCATTGCGCTATGAAGTATCTAATTGCAGATCTCCAGAAAACTATGCTAACAAACTAATCACTGAAGAGAAACGTGTAACTCTGTGAGTTGCATTCACACATGGCAATGCAGTTTCTCAGAATGCTTCTCTTTAGTTATTATGTGAGGATATTTCCTTTATCACCATGGGCCCCTATAGGCTCCCAAATATCACTTTGCAGATTCCACGAGAAGAGTGTCAGCAAACTTCTTCTAGAGGCAGAGGTTGTAACTCTGTGAGATGAACTCACAGGTCAGAAAGAAGTTTCTCAGTAAGCTTCTTTCTCATTTTTATTGGAAGATGTTTCCCTTGGCCCCATTGTTTTCAAAGGGTTCGGGAATATCTGTTCTCAGATTCCACACAAATAGGGCTAGGCCACGGCCCCACGAAATACAGCTGCAACTTAGTGAGTTGAATTCACACATCACAAAGCGGTTTCTCAGAAAGCTTCTTTCTTTAGTAAGACGAAGTTATTTGTGGTCTTGGAGCGCCACCGTGTGTCCTATTGCAGATTCTGCGAAAACTCTCCTAGCAAGTTTCTCAGTGGAAACAATGATGGACATCTGTGGGCTGAAATCACCCACAACAAAGAAGTTTCTGAGAAGGCGTCTCTGCAGGTTTCTCTGAGGATAGTTCCTTATTCAGCATGCGATTCAACGATATCCATGACATCACATCTGAGATTCCTCAAATGAGTGCTAGGAAACTCCCCCGAGAAAGGGTGATAGAACACTGTGAAATGAATTCACATATCACAAAGCAGTTTCTCAGAAAGCTTGGTTCTGCTTTCTCTTGGAGGATATTTCTTTTTCCTTCTATTCTTCAAAGCTATCTGAAATATCACTTCTCGGAATCCACGGAAACAGTCCTAAGAAACGGCTGCAAAAAACAATGGCGTAACTCTGTGAGTTGCATTCACACATGGCAATGCAGTTTCTCAGAAAGCTTCTCTTTAGTTATTATGTGAGGATATTTCCTTTATCACCATGGGCCCCTATAGGCTCCCAAATATCACTTTGCAGATTCCACGAAAAGAGTGTTAGCAAACTGCTTCTTGAGGCAGAGATTGGAACTCGGTGAGATGAACTCACAGATCAGAAAGAAGTTACTCAGAAAGCTTCTTTCACGTTTTGAACGGATGAAATTTCCTTTCTCAACGTAGGCCTCAATGTGGTCCAAAGAAGCCCTTCTCAGTTTCCCCAAAGACAGTGTTAATGGACTGCTCCACGAAACATAAGTGTAACTCTGTGAGATGAATTCACACATCACCAAGAAGTTTCTAAGAAAGCTTCTTTCTAGTTTTCATCTGGATATTTCCTTTGTCACTGTAATGTTCATTGCGCTATGAAGTATCTAATTGCAGATCTCCAGAAAACTGTGCTTACAAACTGATCACTGAAGAGAAACGTGTAACTCTGTGAGTTGCATTCACCCATGGTAATGCAGTTTCTCAGAAAGCTTCTCCTTAGTTATTATGTGAGGATATTTCCTTTATCACCATGGGCCCCTATAGGCTCCCAAATATCACTTTGCAGATTCCAAGAGAAGAGTGTTAGCAAACTTCTTCTTGAGGCAGAGGTTGTAACTCTGTGAGATGAACTCACAGATCAGAAAGAAGTTTCTCAGAAAGCTTCTTTCACGTTTTGAACGGATGAAATTTCCTTTATCAGCGTAGGCCTCAATGTGGTCCAAAGAAGCCCTTCTCAGTTTCCCCAAAGACAGTGTTAATGGACTGCTCCACGAAACATAAGTGTAACTCTGTGAGATGAATTCACACATCACCAAGAAGTTTCTATGAAAGCTTCTTTCTAGTTTTCATCTCTGGATATTTCCTTTGTCACTGTAATATTCATTGCGCTATGAAGTATCTAATTGCAGATCTCCAGAAAACTATGCTAACAAACTAATCACTGAAGAGAAACGTGTAACTCTGTGAGTTGCATTCACACATGGCAATGCAGTTTCTCAGAATGCTTCTCTTTAGTTATTATGTGAGGATATTTCCTTTATCACCATGGGCCCCAATAGGCTGCCAAATATCACTTTGCAGATTCCACGAAAAGAGTGTTAGCAAACTGCTTCTTGAGGCAGAGATTGTAACTCTGTGAGAAGAACTCACAGATCAGAAAGAACTTTCTCAGAAAGCTTCTTTCACGTTTTGAACGGATGAAATTTCCTTTATCAGCGTAGGCCTCAATGTGATCCAAAGAAGCCCTTCTCAGTTTCCCCAAAGACAGTGTTAATGGACTGCTCCACGAAACATAAGTGTAACTCTGTGAGATGAATTCACACATCACCAAGAAGTTTCTAAGAAAGCTTCTTTCTAGTTTTCATCTGGATATTTCCTTTGTCACTGTAATGTTCATTGCGCTATGAAGTATCTAATTGCAGATCTCCAGAAAACTGTGCTAAGAAACTGATCACTGAAGAGAAACGTGTAACTCTGTGAGTTGCATTCACACATGGCAATGCAGTTTCTCAGAAAGCTTCTCTTTAGTTATTATGTGAGGATATTTCCTTTATCACCATGGGCCCCAAGAGGCTCCCAAATATCACTTTGCAGATTCCACGAAAAGAGTGTTAGCAAACTGCTTCTTGAGGCAGAGATTGTAACTCTGTGAGATGAACTCACAGATCAGAAAGAAGTTTCTCAGTAAGCTTCTTTCTCATTTTTATTGGAAGATGTTTCCCTTGGCCCCATTGTTTTCAAAGGGTTCGGGAACATCTGTTCTCAGATTCCACACAAATAGGGCTAGGCCACGGCCCCACGAAATACAGCTGCAACTTAGTGAGTTGAATTCACACATCACAAAGCGGTTTCTCAGAAAGCTTCTTTCTTTAGTAAGACGAAGTTATTTGTTGTCTTTGAGCGCCACCGTGTGTCCTATTGCAGATTCTGCGAAAACTCTCCTAGCAAGTTTCTCAGTGGAAACAATGATGGACATCTGTGGGCTGAAATCACCCACAACAAAGAAGTTTCTGAGAAGGCTTCTCTGCAGGTTTCTCTGAGGATAGTTCCTTATTCAGCATGCGATTCAACGATATCCAAGACATCACATCTGAGATTCCTCAAATGAGTGCTAGGAAACTCCCCCGAGAAAGGGTGATAGAACACTGTGAAATGAATTCACATATCACAAAGCAGTTTCTCAGAAAGCTTGGTTCTGCTTTCTCTTGGAGGATATTTCTTTTTCCTTCTATTCTTCAAAGCTATCTGAAATATCACTTCTCGGAATCCACGGAAACAGTCCTAAGAAACGGCTGCAAAAAACAATGGCGTAACTCTGTGAGTTGCATTCACACTTGGCAATGCAGTTTCTCAGAAAGCTTCTCTTTAGTTATTATGTGAGGATATTTCCTTTATCACCATGGGCCCCTATAGGCTATCAAATATCACTTTGCAGATTCCACGAAAAGAGTGTTAGCAAACTGCTTCTTGAGGCAGAGATTGGAACTCGGTGAGATGAACTCACAGATCAGAAAGAAGTTACTCAGAAAGCTTCTTTCACGTTTTGAATGGATGAAATTTCCTTTATCAGCGTAGGCCTCAATGTGATCCAAAGAAGCTCTTCTCAGTTTCCCCAAAGACAGTGTTAATGGACTGCTCCACGAAACATAAGTGTAACTCTGTGAGATGAATTCACACATCACCAAGAAGTTTCTAAGAAAGCTTCTTTCTAGTTTTCATCTGGATATTTCCTTTGTCACTGTAATGTTCATTGCGCTATGAAGTATCTAATTGCAGATCTCCAGAAAACTATGCTAACAAACTGATCACTGAAGAGAAACGTGTAACTCTGTGAGTTGCATTCACACATGGTAATGCAGTTTCTCAGAAAGCTTCTCTTTAGTTATTATGTGAGGACATTTCCTTTATCACCATGGGCCCCTATAGGCTCCCAAATATCACTTTGCAGATTAGACGAGAAGAGTGTTAGCAAACTGCTTCTTGAGGCAGAGGTTGTAACTCTGTGAGATGAACTCACAGATCAGAAAGAAGTTTCTCAGAAAGCTTCTTTCACGTTTTGAACGGATGAAATTTCCTTTATCAGCGTAGGCCTCAATGTGGTCCAAAGAAGACCTTCTCAGTTTCCCCAAAGACAGTGTTAATGGACTCTTCCACGAAACATAAGTGTAACTCTGTGAGATGAATTCACACATCAACAAGAAGTTTCTAAGAAAGCTTCCTTCTAGTTTTCATCTGTGGATATTTCCTTTGTCACTGTAATGTTCATTGCGCTATGAAGTATCTAATTGCAGATTTCCAGAAAACTGTGCTAACAAACTGATCACTGAAGAGGAACGTGTAACTCTGTGAGTTGCATTCACACATGGCAATGCAGTTTCTCAGAAAGCTTCTCTTTGGTTATTATGTGAGGATATTTCCTTTATCACCATGGGCCCCTATAGGCTCCCAAATATCACTTTGCAGATTCCACGAGAAGAGTGTTAGCAAACTTCTTCTTGAGGCAGAGGTTGTAACTCTGTGAGATGAACTCACAGATCAGAAAGAAGTTTCTCAGAAAGCTTCTTTCACGTTTTGAACGGATGAAATTTCCTTTATCAGCGTAGGCCTCAATGTGATCCAAAGAAGCCCTTCTCAGTTTCCCCAAAGACAGTGTTAATGGACTGCTCCACGAAACATAAGTGTAACTCTGTGAGATGAATTCACACATCACCAAGAAGTTTCTATGAAAGCTTCTTTCTAGTTTTCATCTCTGGATATTTCCTTTGTCACTGTAATGTTCATTGCGCTATGAAGTATCTAATTGCAGATCTCCAGAAAACTATGCTAACAAACTAATCACTGAAGAGAAACGTGTAACTCTGTGAGTTGCATTCACACATGGCAATGCAGTTTCTCAGAATGCTTCTCTTTAGTTATTATGTGAGGATATTTCCTTTATCACCATGGGCCCCAATAGGCTGCCAAATATCACTTTGCAGATTCCACGAAAAGAGTGTTAGCAAACTGCTTCTTGAGGCAGAGATTGGAACTCTGTGAGATGAACTCACAGATCAGAAAGAAGTTTCTCAGAAAGCTTCTTTCACGTTTTGAACGGATGAAATTTCCTTTATCAGCGTAGGCCTCAATGTGATCCAAAGAAGCCCTTCTCAGTTTCTCGAAATACAGTGTTAATGGACTGCTCCACGAAACATAAGTGTAACTCTGTGAGATGAATTCACACATCACCAAGAAGTTTCTAAGAAAGCTTCTTTCTAGTTTTCATCTGGATATTTCCTTTGTCTCTGTAATGTTCATTGCGCTATGAAGTATCTAATTGCAGATCTCCAGAAAACTGTGCTAAGAAACTGATCCCTGAAGAGAAACGTGTAACTCTGTGAGTTGCATTCACACATGGCAATGCAGTTTCTCAGAAAACTTCTCTTTAGTTATTATGTGAGGATATTTCCTTTATCACCATGGGCCCCAATAGGCTCCCAAATATCACTTTGCAGATTCCACGAAAAGAGTGTTAGCAAACTGCTTCTTGAGGCAGAGATTGTAACTCTGTGAGATGAACTCACAGATCAGAAAGAAGTTTCTCAGTAAGCTTCTTTCTCATTTTTATTGGAAGATGTTTCCCTTGGCCCCATTGTTTTCAAAGGGTTCGGGAATATCTGTTCTCAGATTCCACACAAATAGGGCTAGGCCACGGCCCCACGAAATACAGCTGCAACTTAGTGAGTTGAATTCACACATCACAAAGCGGTTTCTCAGAAAGCTTCTTTCTTTAGTAAGACGAAGTTATTTGTGGTCTTGGAGCGCCACCGTGTGTCCTATTGCAGATTCTGCGAAAACTCTCCTAGCAAGTTTCTCAGTGGAAACAATGATGGACATCTGTGGGCTGAAATCACCCACAACAAAGAAGTTTCTGAGAAGGCTTCTCTGCAGGTTTCTCTGAGGATAGTTCCTTATTCAGCATGCGATTCAACGATATCCAAGACATCACATCTGAGATTCCTCAAATGAGTGCTAGGAAACTCCCCCGAGAAAGGGTGATAGAACACTGTGAAATGAATTCCCATATCACAAAGCAGTTTCTCAGAAAGCTTGGTTCTGCTTTCTCTTGGAGGATATTTCTTTTTCCTTCTATTCTTCAAAGCTATCTGAAATATCACTTCTCGGAATCAACGGAAACAGTCCTAAGAAACGGCTGCAAAAAACAATGGCGTAACTCTGTGAGTTGCATTCACACATGGCAATGCAGTTTCTCAGAAAGCTTCTCTTTAGTTATTATGTGAGGATATTTCCTTTATCACCATGGGCCCCTATAGGCTCCCAAATATCACTTTGCAGATTCCACGAAAAGAGTGTTACTAAACTGCTTCTTGAGGCAGAGATTGGAACTCGGTGAGATGAACTCACAGATCAGAAAGAAGTTTCTCAGAAAGCTTCTTCCACGTTTTGAACGGATGAAATTTCCTTTATCAGCGTAGGCCTCAATGTGATCCAAAGAAGCTCTTCTCAGTTTCCCCAAAGACAGTGTTAATGGACTGCTCCACGAAACATAAGTGTAACTCTGTGAGATGAATTCACACATCACCAAGAAGTTTCTAAGAAAGCTTCTTTCTAGTTTTCATCTGGATATTTCCTTTGTCACTGTAATGTTCATTGCGCTATGAAATATCTAATTGCAGATCTCCAGAAAACTATGCTAACAAACTGATCACTGAAGAGAAACGTGTAACTCTGTGAGTTGCATTCACACATGGTAATGCAGTTTCTCAGAAAGCTTCTCTTTAGTTATTATGTGAGGACATTTCCTTTATCACCATGGGCCCCTATAGGCTCCCAAATATCACTTTGCAGATTAGACGAGAAGAGTGTTAGCAAACTGCTTCTTGAGGCAGAGGTTGTAACTCTGTGAGATGAACTCACAGATCAGAAAGAAGTTTCTCAGAAAACTTCTTTCACCTTTTGAACGGATGAAATTTCCTTTCTCAGCGTAGGCCTCAATGTGGTCCAAAGAAGCCCTTCTCAGTTTCCCCAAAGACAGTGTTAATGGACTGTTCCACGAAACATAAGTGTAACTCTGTGAGATGAATTCACACATCAACAAGAAGTTTCTAAGAAAGCTTCCTTCTAGTTTTCATCTGTGGATATTTCCTTTGTCACTGTAATGTTCATTGCGCTATGAAGTATCTAATTGCAGATTTCCAGAAAACTGTGCTAACAAACTGATCACTGAAGAGGAACGTGTAACTCTGTGAGTTGCATTCACACATGGCAATGCAGTTTCTCAGAAAGCTTCTCTTTGGTTATTATGTGAGGATATTTCCTTTATCACCATGGGCCCCTATAGGCTCCCAAATATCACTTTGCAGCTTCCACGAGAAGAGTGTCAGCAAACTTCTTCTAGAGGCAGAGGTTGTAACTCTGTGAGATGAACTCACAGATCAGAAAGAAGTTTCTCAGTAAGCTTCTTTCTCATTTTTATTGGAAGATGTTTCCTTTGGCCCCATTGTTTTCAAAGGGATCGGGAATATCTGTTCTCAGATTCCACACAAATAGGGCTAGGCCACGGCCCCACGAAATACAGCTGCAACTTAGTGAGTTGAATTCACACATCACAAAGCGGTTTCTCAGAAAGCTTCTTTCTTTAGTTAGACGAGGTTATTTGTGGTCTTGGAGCGCCACCGTGTGTCCTATTGCAGATTCTGCGAAAACTCTGCTAGCAAGTTTCTCAGTGGAAACAATGATGGACATCTGTGGGCTGAAATCACCCACAACAAAGAAGTTTCTGAGAAGGCTTCTCTGCAGGTTTCTCTGAGGATAGTTCCTTATTCAGCATGCGATTCAACGATATCCAAGACATCACATCTGAGATTCCTCAAATGAGTGCTAGGAAACTCCCCCAAGAAAGGGTGATAGAACACTGTGAAATGAATTCACATATCACAAAGCAGTTTCTCAGAAAGCTTGGTTCTGCTTTCTCTTGGAGGATATTTCTTTTTCCTTCTATTCTTCAAAGCTATCTGAAATATCACTTCTCGGAATCCACGGAAACAGTCCTAAGAAACGGCTGCAAAAAACAATGGCGTAACTCTGTGAGTTGCATTCACACATGGCAATGCAGTTTCTCAGAAAGCTTCTCTTTAGTTATTATGTGAGGATATTTCCTTTATCACCATGGGCCCCTATAGGCTCCCAAATATCACTTTGCAGATTCCACGAAAAGAGTGTTAGCAAACTGCTTCTTGAGGCAGAGATTGGAACTCGGTGAGATGAACTCACAGATCAGAAAGAAGTTACTCAGAAAGCTTCTTTCACGTTTTGAACGGATGAAATTTCCTTTATCATTGTAGGCCTCAATGTGATCCAAAGAAGCCCTTCTCAGTTTCCCCAAAGACAGTGTTAATGGACTGCTCCACGAAACATAAGTGTAACTCTGTGAGATGAATTCACACATCACCAAGAAGTTTCTAAGAAAGCTTCTTTCTAGTTTTCATCTGGATATTTCCTTTGTCACTGTAATGTTCATTGCGCTATGAAGTATCTAATTGCAGAACTCCAGAAAACTGTGCTTACAAACTGATCACTGAAGAGAAACGTGTAACTCTGTGAGTTGCATTCACCCATGGTAATGCAGTTTCTCAGAAAGCTTCTCTTTAGTTATTATGTGAGGATATTTCCTTTATCACCATGGGCCCCTATAGGCTCCCAAATATCACTTTGCAGATTCCACGAGAAGAGTGTTAGCAAACTTCTTCTTGAGGCAGAGGTTGTAACTCTGTGAGATGAACTCACAGATCAGAAAGAAGTTTCTTAGAAAGCTTCTTTCACGTTTTGAACGGATGAAATTTCCTTTATCAGCGTAGGCCTCAATGTGGTCCAAAGAAGCCCTTCTCAGTTTCCCCAAAGACAGTGTTAATGGACTGCTCCACGAAACATAAGTGTAACTCTGTGAGATGAATTCACACATCACCAAGAAGTTTCTATGAAAGCTTCTTTCTAGTTTTCATCTCTGGATATTTCCTTTGTCACTGTAATGTTCATTGCGCTATGAAGTATCTAATTGCAGATCTCCAGAAAACTATGCTAACAAACTAATCACTGAAGAGAAACGTGTAACTCTGTGAGTTGCATTCACACATGGCAATGCAGTTTCTCAGAAAGCTTCTCTTTAGTTATTATGTGAGGATATTTCCTTTATCACCATGGGCCCCAATAGGCTGCCAAATATCACTTTGCAGATTCCACGAAAAGAGTGTTAGCAAACTGCTTCTTGAGGCAGAGATTGTAACTCTGTGAGAAGAACTCACAGATCAGAAAGAAGTTTCTCAGAAAGTTTCTTTCACGTTTTGAACGTATGAAATTTCCTTTATCAGCGTAGGCCTCAATGTGATCCAAAGAAGCCCTTCTCAGTTTCCCCAAAGACAGTGTTAATGGACTGCTCCACGAAACATAAGTGTAACTCTGTGAGATGAATTCACACATCACCAAGAAGTTTCTAAGAAAGCTTCTTTCTAGTTTTCATCTGGATATTTCCTTTGTCACTGTAATGTTCATTGCGCTATGAAGTATCTAATTGCAGATTTCCAGAAAACTGTGCTAAGAAACTGATCACTGAAGAGAAACGTGTAACTCTGTGAGTTGCATTCATACATGGCAATGCAGTTTCTCAGAAAGCTTCTCTTTAGTTATTATGTGAGGATATTTCCTTTATCACCTTGGTCCCCAATAGGCTCCCAAATATCACTTTGCAGATTCCACGAAAAGAGTGTTAGCAAACTGCTTCTTGAGGCAGAGATTGTAACTCTGTGAGATGAACTCACAGATCAGAAAGAAGTTTCGCAGTAAGCTTGTTTCTCATTTTTATTGGAAGATGTTTCCCTTGGCCCCATTGTTTTCAAAGGGTTCGGGAATATCTGTTCTCAGATTCCACACAAATAGGGCTAGGCCACGGCCCCACGAAATACAGCTGCAACTTAGTGAGTTGAATTCACACATCACAAAGCGGTTTCTCAGAAAGCTTCTTTCTTTAGTAAGACGAAGTTATTTGTGGTCTTGGAGCGCCACCGTGTGTCCTATTGCAGATTCTGCGAAAACTCTCCTAGCAAGTTTCTCAGTGGAAACAATGATGGACATCTGTGGGCTGAAATCACCCACAACAAAGAAGTTTCTGAGAAGGCTTCTCTGCAGGTTTCTCTGAGGATAGTTCCTTATTCAGCATGCGATTCAACGATATCCAAGACATCACATCTGAGATTCCTCAAATGAGTGCTAGGAAACTCCCCCGAGAAAGGGTGATAGAACACTGTGAAATGAATTCACATATCACAAAGCAGTTTCTCAGAAAGCTTGGTTCTGCTTTCTCTTGGAGGATATTTCTTTTTCCTTCTATTCTTCAAAGCTATCTGAAATATCACTTCTCGGAATCCACGGAAACAGTCCTAAGAAACGGCTGCAAAAAACAATGGCGTAACTCTGTGAGTTGCATTCACACATGGCAATGCAGTTTCTCAGAAAGCTTCTCTTTAGTTATTATGTGAGGATATTTCCTTTATCACCATGGGCCCCTATAGGCTCCCAAATATCACTTTGCAGATTCCACGAAAAGAGTGTTAGCAAACTGCTTCTTGAGGCAGAGATTGGAACTCGGTGAGATGAACTCACAGATCAGAAAGAAGTTTCTCAGAAAGCTTCTTTCACGTTTTGAACGGATGAAATTTCCTTTATCAGCGTAGGCCTCAATGTGATCCAAAGAAGCTCTTCTCAGTTTCCCCAAAGACAGTGTTAATGGACTGCTCCACGAAACATAAGTGTAACTCTGTGAGATGAATTCACACATCACCAAGAAGTTTCTAAGAAAGCTTCTTTCTAGTTTTCATCTGGATATTTCCTTTGTCACTGTAATGTTCATTGCGCTATGAAGTATCTAATTGCAGATCTCCAGAAAACTATGCTAACAAACTGATCACTGAAGAGAAACGTGTAACTCTGTGAGTTGCATTCACACATGGTAATGCAGTTTCTCAGAAAGCTTCTCTTTAGTTATTATGTGAGGACATTTCCTTTATCACCATGGGCCCCTATAGGCTCCCAAATATCACTTTGCAGATTAGACGAGAAGAGTGTTAGCAAACTGCTTCTTGAGGCAGAGGTTGTAACTCTGTGAGATGAACTCACAGATCAGAAAGAAGTTTCTCAGAAAGCTTCTTTCACGTTTTGAACGTTTGAAATTTCCTTTATCAGGGTAGGCCTCAATGTGGTCCAAAGAAGCCCTTCTCAGTTTCCCCAAAGACAGTGTTAATGGACTGTTCCACGAAACATAAGTGTAACTCTGTGAGATGAATTCACACATCAACAAGAAGTTTCTAAGAAAGCTTCCTTCTAGTTTTCATCTGTGGATATTTCCTTTGTCACTGTAATGTTCATTGCGCTATGAAGTATCTAATTGCAGATTTCCAGAAAACTGTGCTAACAAACTGATCACTGAAGAGGAACGTGTAACTCTGTGAGTTGCATTCACACATGGCAATGCAGTTTCTCAGAAAGCTTCTCTTTGGTTATTATGTGAGGATATTTCCTTTATCACCATGGGCCCCTATAGGCTCCCAAATATCACTTTGCAGCTTCCACGAGAAGAGTGTCAGCAAACTTCTTCTAGAGGCAGAGTTTGTAACTCTGTGAGATGAACTCACAGATCAGAAAGAAGTTTCTCAGTAAGCTTCTTTCTCATTTTTATTGGAAGATGTTTCCATTGGCCCCATTGTTTTCAAAGGGATCGGGAATATCTGTTCTCAGATTCCACACAAATAGGGCTAGGCCACGGCCCCACGAACTACAGCTGCAACTTAGTGAGTTGAATTCACACATCACAAAGCTGTTTCTCAGAAAGCTTCTTTCTTTTGTTAGACGAGGTTATTTGTGGTCTTGGAGCGCCACCGTGTGTCCTATTGCAGATTCTGCGAAAACTCTGCTAGCAAGTTTCTCAGTGGAAACAATGATGGACATCTGTGGGCTGAAATCACCCACAACAAAGAAGTTTCTGAGAAGGCTTCTCTGCAGGTTTCTCTGAGGATAGTTCCTTCTTCAGCATGCGATTCAACGATATCCAAGACATCACATCTGAGATTCCTCAAATGAGTGCTAGGAAACTCCCCCAAGAAAGGGTGATAGAACACTGTGAAATGAATTCACATATCACAAAGCAGTTTCTCAGAAAGCTTGGTTCTGCTTTCTCTTGGAGGATGTCTCTTTTTCCTTCTATTCTTCAAAGCTATCTGAAATATCACTTCTCGGAATCCACGGAAACAGTCCTAAGAAACGGCTGCAAAAAACAATGGCGTAACTCTGTGAGTTGCATTCACACATGGCAATGCAGTTTCTCAGAAGCTTCTCTTTAGTTATTATGTGAGGATATTTCCTTTATCACCATGGGCCCCTATAGGCTCCCAAATATCACTTTGCAGATTCCACGAAAAGAGTGTTAGCAAACTGCTTCTTGAGGCAGAGATTGGAACTCGGTGAGATGAACTCACAGATCAGAAAGAAGTTACTCAGAAAGCTTCTTTCACGTTTTGAACGGATGAAATTTCCTTTATCATTGTAGGCCTCAATGTGATCCAAAGAAGCCCTTCTCAGTTTCCCCAAAGACAGTGTTAATGGACTGCTCCACGAAACATAAGTGTAACTCTGTGAGATGAATTCACACATCACCAAGAAGTTTCTAAGAAAGCTTCTTTCTAGTTTTCATCTGGATATTTCCTTTGTCACTGTAATGTTCATTGCGCTATGAAGTATCTAATTGCAGATCTCCAGAAAACTATGCTAACAAACTGATCACTGAAGAGAAACGTGTAACTCTGTGAGTTGCATTCACACATGGCAATGCAGTTTCTCAGAAAGCTTCTCTTTAGTTATTATGTGAGGATATTTCCTTTATCACCATGGGCCCCAATAGGCTGCCAAATATCACTTTGCAGATTCCACGAAAAGAGTGTTAGCAAACTGCTTCTTGAGGCAGAGATTGTAACTCTGTGAGAAGAACTCACAGATCAGAAAGAAGTTTCTCAGAAAGTTTCTTTCACGTTTTGAACGTATGAAATTTCCTTTATCAGCGTAGGCCTCAATGTGATCCAAAGAAGCCCTTCTCAGTTTCCCCAAAGACAGTGTTAATGGACTGCTCCACGAAACATAAGTGTAACTCTGTGAGATGAATTCACACATCACCAAGAAGTTTCTAAGAAAGCTTCTTTCTAGTTTTCATCTGGATATTTCCTTTGTCACTGTAATGTTCATTGCGCTATGAAGTATCTAATGGCAGATTTCCAGAAAACTGTGCTAAGAAACTGATCACTGAAGAGAAACGTGTAACTCTGTGAGTTGCATTCACACATGGCAATGCAGTTTCTCAGAAAGCTTCTCTTTAGTTATTATGTGAGGATATTTCCTTTATCACCTTGGTCCCCAATAGGCTCCCAAATATCACTTTGCAGATTCCACGAAAAGAGTGTTAGCAAACTGCTTCTTGAGGCAGAGATTGTAACTCTGTGAGATGAACTCACAGATCAGAAAGAAGTTTCTCAGTAAGCTTCTTTCTCATTTTTATTGGAAGATGTTTCCCTTGGCCCCATTGTTTTCAAAGGGTTCGGGAATATCTGTTCTCAGATTCCACACAAATAGGGCTAGGCCACGGCCCCACGAAATACAGCTGCAACTTAGTGAGTTGAATTCACACATCACAAAGCGGTTTCTCAGAAAGCTTCTTTCTTTAGTAAGACGAAGTTATTTGTGGTCTTGGAGCGCCACCGTGTGTCCTATTGCAGATTCTGCGAAAACTCTCCTAGCAAGTTTCTCAGTGGAAACAATGATGGACATCTGTGGGCTGAAATTACCCACAACAAAGAAGTTTCTGAGAAGGCTTCTCTGCAGGTTTCTCTGAGGATAGTTCCTTATTCAGCATGCGATTCAACGATATCCAAGACATCACATCTGAGATTCCTCAAATGAGTGCTAGGAAACTCCCCCGAGAAAGGGTGATAGAACACTGTGAAATGAATTCACATATCACAAAGCAGTTTCTCAGAAAGCTTGGTTCTGCTTTCTCTTGGAGGATATTTCTTTTTCCTTCTATTCTTCAAAGCTATCTGAAATATCACTTCTCGGAATCCACGGAAACAGTCCTAAGAAACGGCTGCAAAAAACAATGGCGTAACTCTGTGAGTTGCATTCACACATGGCAATGCAGTTTCTCAGAAAGCTTCTCTTTAGTTATTATGTGAGGATATTTCCTTTATCACCATGGGCCCCTATAGGCTCCCAAATATCACTTTGCAGATTCCACGAAAAGAGTGTTAGCAAACTGCTTCTTGAGGCAGAGATTGGAACTCGGTGAGATGAACTCACAGATCAGAAAGAAGTTTCTCAGAAAGCTTCTTTCACGTTTTGAACGGATGAAATTTCCTTTATCAGCGTAGGCCTCAATGTGATCCAAAGAAGCTCTTCTCAGTTTCCCCAAAGACAGTGTTAATGGACTGCTCCACGAAACATAAGTGTAACTCTGTGAGATGAATTCACACATCACCAAGAAGTTTCTAAGAAAGCTTCTTTCTAGTTTTCATCTGGATATTTCCTTTGTCACTGTAATGTTCATTGCGCTATGAAGTATCTAATTGCAGATCTCCAGAAAACTATGCTAACAAACTGATCACTGAAGAGAAACGTGTAACTCTGTGAGTTGCATTCACACATGGTAATGCAGTTTCTCAGAAAGCTTCTCTTTAGTTATTATGTGAGGACATTTCCTTTATCACCATGGGCCCCTATAGGCTCCCAAATATCACTTTGCAGATTAGACGAGAAGAGTGTTAGCAAACTGCTTCTTGAGGCAGAGGTTGTAACTCTGTGAGATGAACTCACAGATCAGAAAGAAGTTTCTCAGAAAGCTTCTTTCACGTTTTGAACGTTTGAAATTTCCTTTATCAGGGTAGGCCTCAATGTGGTCCAAAGAAGCCCTTCTCAGTTTCCCCAAAGACAGTGTTAATGGACTGTTCCACGAAACATAAGTGTAACTCTGTGAGATGAATTCACACATCAACAAGAAGTTTCTAAGAAAGCTTCCTTCTAGTTTTCATCTGTGGATATTTCCTTTGTCACTGTAATGTTCATTGCGCTATGAAGTATCTAATTGCAGATTTCCAGAAAACTGTGCTAACAAACTGATCACTGAAGAGGAACGTGTAACTCTGTGAGTTGCATTCACACATGGCAATGCAGTTTCTCAGAAAGCTTCTCTTTGGTTATTATGTGAGGATATTTCCTTTATCACCATGGGCCCCTATAGGCTCCCAAATATCACTTTGTAGCTTCCACGAGAAGAGTGTCAGCAAACTTCTTCTAGAGGCAGAGTTTGTAACTCTGTGAGATGAACTCACAGATCAGAAAGAAGTTTCTCAGTAAGCTTCTTTCTCATTTTTATTGGAAGATGTTTCCATTGGCCCCATTGTTTTCAAAGGGATCGGGAATATCTGTTCTCAGATTCCACACAAATAGGGCTAGGCCACGGCCCCACGAACTACAGCTGCAACTTAGTGAGTTGAATTCACACATCACAAAGCTGTTTCTCAGAAAGCTTCTTTCTTTTGTTAGACGAGGTTATTTGTGGTCTTGGAGCGCCACCGTGTGTCCTATTGCAGATTCTGCGAAAACTCTGCTAGCAAGTTTCTCAGTGGAAACAATGATGGACATCTGTGGGCTGAAATCACCCACAACAAAGAAGTTTCTGAGAAGGCTTCTCTGCAGGTTTCTCTGAGGATAGTTCCTTCTTCAGCATGCGATTCAACGATATCCAAGACATCACATCTGAGATTCCTCAAATGAGTGCTAGGAAACTCCCCCAAGAAAGGGTGATAGAACACTGTGAAATGAATTCACATATCACAAAGCAGTTTCTCAGAAAGCTTGGTTCTGCTTTCTCTTGGAGGATGTCTCTTTTTCCTTCTATTCTTCAAAGCTATCTGAAATATCACTTCTCGGAATCCACGGAAACAGTCCTAAGAAACGGCTGCAAAAAACAATGGCGTAACTCTGTGAGTTGCATTCACACATGGCAATGCAGTTTCTCAGAAAGCTTCTCTTTAGTTATTATGCGAGGATATTTCCTTTATCACCATGGGCCCCTATAGGCTCCCAAATATCACTTTGCAGATTCCACGAAAAGAGTGTTAGCAAACTGCTTCTTGAGGCAGAGATTGGAACTCGGTGAGATGAACTCACAGATCAGAAAGAAGTTACTCAGAAAGCTTCTTTCACGTTTTGAACGGATGAAATTTCCTTTCTCAGCATAGACCTCAATGTGGTCCAAAGAAGCCCTTCTCAGTTTCCCCAAAGACAGTGTTAATGGACTGCTCCACGAAACATAAGTGTAACTCTGTGAGCTGAATTCACACATCTCCAAGAAGTTTCTAAGAAAGCTTCTTTCTAGTTTTCATCTGGATATTTCCTTTGTCACTGTAATGTTCATTGCGCTATGAAGTATCTAATTGCAGATCTCCAGAAAACTGTGCTTACAAACTGATCACTGAAGAGAAACGTGTAACTCTGTGAGTTGCCTTCACCCATGGTAATGCAGTTTCTCAGAAAGCTTCTCTTTAGTTATTATGTGAGGATATTTCCTTTATCACCATGGGCCCCTATAGGCTCCCAAATATCACTTTGCAGATTCCACGAGAAGAGTGTTAGCAAAATTCTTCTTAAGGCAGAGGTTGTAACTCTGTGAGATGAACTCACAGATCAGAAAGAAGTTTCTCAGAAAGCTTCTTTCACGTTTTGAACGGATGAAATTTCCTTTATCAGCGTAGGCCTCAATGTGATCCAAAGAAGCCCTTCTCAGTTTCCCCAAAGACAGTGTTAATGGACTGCTCCACGAAACATAAGTGTAACTCTGTGAGATGAATTCACACATCACCAAGAAGTTTCTATGAAAGCTTCTTTCTAGTTTTCATCTCTGGATATTTCCTTTGTCACTGTAATGTTCATTGCGCTATGAAGTATCTAATTGCAGATCTCCAGAAAACTATGCTAACAAACTAATCACTGAAGAGAAACGTGTAACTCTGTGAGTTGCATTCACACATGGCAATGCAGTTTCTCAGAATGCTTCTCTTTAGTTATTATGTGAGGATATTTCCTTTATCACCATGGGCCCCTATAGGCTGCCAAATATCACTTTGCAGATTCCACGAAAAGAGTGTTAGCAAACTGCTTCTTGAGGCAGAGATTGTAACTCTGTGAGAAGAACTCACAGATCAGAAAGAAGTTTCTCAGAAAGCTTCTTTCACGTTTTGAACGGATGAAATTTCCTTTATCAGCGTAGGCCTCAATGTGATCCAAAGAAGCCCTTCTCAGTTTCCCCAAAGACAGTGTTAATGGACTGCTCCACGAAACATAAGTGTAACTCTGTGAGATGAATTCACACATCACCAAGAAGTTTCTAAGAAAGCTTCTTTCTAGTTTTCATCTGGATATTTCCTTTGTCACTGTAATGTTCATTGCGCTATGAAGTATCTAATTGCAGATCTCCAGAAAACTGTGCTAAGAAACTGATCACTGAAGAGAAACGTGTATCTCTGTGAGTTGCATTCACACATGGCAATGCAGTTTCTCAGAAAGCTTCTCTTTAGTTATTATGTGAGGATATTTCCTTTATCACCTTGGGCCCCAATAGGCTCCCAAATATCACTTTGCAGATTCCACGAAAAGAGTGTTAGCAAACTGCTTCTTGAGGCAGAGATTGTAACTCTGTGAGATGAACTCACAGATCAGAAAGAAGTTTCTCAGTAAGATTCTTTCTCATTTTTATTGGAAGATGTTTCCCTTGGCCCCATTGTTTTCAAAGGGTTCGGGAATATCTGTTCTCAGATTCCACACAAATAGGGCTAGGCCACGGCCCCACGAAATACAGCTGCAACTTAGTGAGTTGAATTCACACATCACAAAGCGGTTTCTCAGAAAGCTTCTTTCTTTAGTAAGACGAAGTTATTTGTGGTCTTGGAGCGCCACCGTGTGTCCTATTGCAGATTCTGCGAAAACTCTCCTAGCAAGTTTCTCAGTGGAAACAATGATGGACATCTGTGGGCTGAAATCACCCACAACAAAGAAGTTTCTGAGAAGGCTTCTCTGCAGGTTTCTCTGAGGATAGTTCCTTCTTCAGCATGCGATTCAACGATATCCAAGACATCACATCTGAGATTCCTCAAATGAGTGCTAGGAAACTCCCCCAAGAAAGGGTGATAGAACACTGTGAAATGAATTCACATATCACAAAGCAGTTTCTCAGAAAGCTTGGTTCTGCTTTCTCTTGGAGGATGTCTCTTTTTCCTTCTATTCTTCAAAGCTATCTGAAATATCACTTCTCGGAATCCACGGAAACAGTCCTAAGAAACGGCTGCAAAAAACAATGGCGTAACTCTGTGAGTTGCATTCACACATGGCAATGCAGTTTCTCAGAAAGCTTCTCTTTAGTTATTATGTGAGGATATTTCCTTTATCACCATGGGCCCCTATAGGCTCCCAAATATCACTTTGCAGATTCCACGAAAAGAGTGTTAGCAAACTGCTTCTTGAGGCAGAGATTGGAACTCGGTGAGATGAACTCACAGATCAGAAAGAAGTTACTCAGAAAGCTTCTTTCACGTTTTGAACGGATGAAATTTCCTTTCTCAGCATAGGCCTCAATGTGGTCCAAAGAAGCCCTTCTCAGTTTCCCCAAAGACAGTGTTAATGGACTGCTCCACGAAACATAAGTGTAACTCTGTGAGCTGAATTCACACATCTCCAAGAAGTTTCTAAGAAAGCTTCTTTCTAGTTTTCATCTGGATATTTCCTTTGTCACTGTAATGTTCATTGCGCTATGAAGTATCTAATTGCAGATCTCCAGAAAACTGTGCTTACAAACTGATCACTGAAGAGAAACGTGTAACTCTGTGAGTTGCCTTCACCCATGGTAATGCAGTTTCTCAGAAAGCTTCTCTTTAGTTATTATGTGAGGATATTTCCTTTATCACCATGGGCCCCTATAGGCTCCCAAATATCACTTTGCAGATTCCACGAGAAGAGTGTCAGCAAACTTCTTCTAGAGGCAGAGGTTGTAACTCTGTGAGATGAACTCACAGATCAGAAAGAAGTTTCTCAGTAAGCTTCTTTCTCATTTTTATTGGAAGATGTTTCCATTGGCCCCATTGTTTTCAAAGGGATCGGGAATATCTGTTCTCAGATTCCACACAAATAGGGCTAGGCCACGGCCCCACGAAATACAGCTGCAACTTAGTGAGTTGAATTCACACATCACAAACCGGTTTCTCAGAAAGCTTCTTTCTTTAGTAAGACGAGGTTATTTGTGGTCTTGGAGCGCCACCGTGTGTCCTATTGCAGATTCTGCGAAAACTCTGCTAGCAAGTTTCTCAGTGGAAACAATGATGGACATCTGTGGGCTGAAATCACCCACAACAAAGAAGTTTCTGAGAAGGCTTCTCTACAGGTTTCTCTGAGGATAGTTCCTTATTCAGCATGCGATTCAACGATATCAAAGACATCACATCTGAGATTCCTCAAATGAGTGCTAGGAAACTCCCCCGAGAAAGGGCGATAGAACACTGTGAAATGAATTCACATATCACAAAGCAGTTTCTCAGAAAGCTTGGTTCTGCTTTCTCTTGGAGGATATTTCTTTTTCCTTCTATTCTTCAAAGCTATCTGAAATATCACTTCTCGGAATCCACGGAAACAGTCCTAAGAAACGGCTGCAAAAAACAATGGCGTAACTCTGTGAGTTGCATTCACACATGGCAATGCAGTTTCTCAGAAAGCTTCTCTTTAGTTATTATGTGAGGATATTTCCTTTATCACCATGGGCCCCTATAGGCTCCCAAATATCACTTTGCAGATTCCACGAAAAGAGTGTTAGCAAACTGCTTCTTGAGGCAGAGATTTGAACTCGGTGAGATGAACTCACAGATCAGAAAGAAGTTACTCAGAAAGCTTCTTTCACGTTTTGAACGGATGAAATTTCCTTTCTCAGCATAGGCCTCAATGTGGTCCAAAGACGCCCTTCTCAGTTTCCCCAAAGACAGTGTTAATGGACTGCTCCACGAAACATAAGTGTAACTCTGTGAGATGAATTCACACATCACCAAGAAGTTTCTAAGAAAGCTTCTTTCTAGTTTTCATCTGGATATTTCCTTTGTCACTGTAATGTTCATTGCGCTATGAAGTATCTAATTGCAGATCTCCAGAAAACTGTGCTTACAAACTGATCACTGAAGAGAAACGTGTAACTCTGTGAGTTGCATTCACCCATGGTAATGCAGTTTCTCAGAAAGCTTCTCTTTAGTTATTGTGTGAGGATATTTCCTTTATCACCATGGTGCCCTATAGGCTCCCAAATATCACTTTGCAGATTCCACGAAAAGAGTGTTAGCAAACTGCTTCTTGAGGCAGAGATTGGAACTCGGTGAGATGAACTCACAGATCAGAAAGAAGTTTCTCAGAAAGCTTCTTTCACGTTTTGAACGGATGAAATTTCCTTTATCAGCGAAGGCCTCAATGTGATCCAAAGAAGCTCTTCTCAGTTTCCCCAAAGACAGTGTTAATGGACTGCTCCACGAAACATAAGTGTAACTCTGTGAGATGAATTCACACATCACCAAGAAGTTTCTAAGAAAGCTTCTTTCTAGTTTTCATCTGGATATTTCCTTTGTCACTGTAATGTTCATTGCGCTATGAAGTATCTAATTGCAGATCTCCAGAAAACTATGCTAACAAACTGATCACTGAAGAAAAACGTGTAACTCTGTGAGTTGCATTCACACATGGTAATGCAGTTTCTCAGAAAGCTTCTCTTTAGTTATTATGTGAGGACATTTCCTTTATCACCATGGGCCCCTATAGGCTCCCAAATATCACTTTGCAGATTAGACGAGAAGAGTGTTAGCAAACTTCTTCTTGAGGCAGAGGTTGTAACTCTGTGAGATGAACTCACAGATCAGAAAGAAGTTTCTCAGAAAGCTTCTTTCACGTTTTGAACGGATGAAATTTCCTTTATCAGCGTAGGCCTCAATGTGATCCAAAGAAGCCCTTCTCAAGTTTCCCCAAAGACAGTGTTAATGGACTGCTTCCACGAAACATAAGTGTAACTCTGTGAGATGAATTCACACATCAACAAGAAGTTTCTAATGAAAGCTTCCTTCTAGTTTTCATCTCTGGATATTTCCTTTGTCACTGTAATGTTCATTGCGCTATGAAGTATCTAATTGCAGATCTCCAGAAAACTGTGCTAACAAACTGATCACTGAAGAGGAACGTGTAACTCTGTGAGTTGCATTCACACATGGCAATGCAGTTTCTCAGAAAGCTTCTCTTTGGTTATTATGTGAGGATATTTCCTTTATCACCATGGGCCCCTATAGGCTCCCAAATATCACTTTGCAGATTCCACGAGAAGAGTGTCAGCAAACTGCTTCTAGAGGCAGAGATTGTAACTCTGTGAGATGAACTCACAGATCAGAAAGAAGTTTCTCAGTAAGCTTCTTTCTCATTTTTATTGGAAGATGTTTCCATTGGCCCCATTGTTTTCAAAGGGATCGGGAATATCTGTTCTCAGATTCCACACAAATAGGGCTAGGCCACGGCCCCACGAACTACAGCTGCAACTTAGTGAGTTGAATTCACACATCACAAAGCGGTTTCTCAGAAAGCTTCTTTCTTTAGTAAGACGAGTTATTTGTGGTCTTGGAGCGCCACCGTGTGTCCTATTGCAGATTCTGCGAAAACTCTCCTAGCAAGTTTCTCAGTGGAAACAATGATGGACATCTGTGGGCTGAAATCACCCACAACAAAGAAGTTTCTGAGAAGGCGTCTCTGCAGGTTTCTCTGAGGATAGTTCCTTATTCAGCATGCGATTCAACGATATCCATGACATCACATCTGAGATTCCTCAAATGAGTGCTAGGAAACTCCCCCGAGAAAGGGTGATAGAACACTGTGAAATGAATTCACATATCACAAAGCAGTTTCTCAGAAAGCTTGGTTCTGCTTTCTCTTGGAGGATATTCTTTTTCCTTCTATTCTTCAAAGCTATCTGAAATATCACTTCTCGGAATCCACGGAAACAGTCCTAAGAAACGGCTGCAAAAAACAATGGCGTAACTCTGTGAGTTGCATTCACACATGGCAATGCAGTTTCTCAGAAAGCTTCTCTTTAGTTATTATGTGAGGATATTTCCTTTATCACCATGGGCCCCTATAGGCTCCCAAATATCACTTTGCAGATTCCACGAAAAGAGTGTTAGCAAACTGCTTCTTGAGGCAGAGATTGGAACTCGGTGAGATGAACTCACAGATCAGAAAGAAGTTACTCAGAAAGCTTCTTTCACGTTTTGAACGGATGAAATTTCCTTTATCAGCGTAGGCCTCAATGTGATCCAAAGAAGCTCTTCTCAGTTTCCCCAAAGACAGTGTTAATGGACTGCTCCACGAAACATAAGTGTAACTCTGTGAGATGAATTCACACATCACCAAGAAGTTTCTAAGAAAGCTTCTTTCTAGTTTTCATCTGGATATTTCCTTTGTCACTGTAATGTTCATTGCGCTATGAAGTATCTAATTGCAGAATCTCCAGAAAACTGTGCTTACAAACTGATCACTGAAGAGAAACGTGTAACTCTGTGAGTTGCATTCACCCATGGTAATGCAGTTTCTCAGAAAGCTTCTCTTTAGTTATTATGTGAGGATATTTCCTTTATCACCATGGGCCCCTATAGGCTCCCAAATATCACTTTGCAGATTCCACGAGAAGAGTGTTAGCAAACTTCTTCTTGAGGCAGAGGTTGTAACTCTGTGAGATGAACTCACAGATCAGAAAGAAGTTTCTCAGAAAGCTTCTTTCACGTTTTGAACGGATGAAATTTCCTTTATCAGCGTAGGCCTCAATGTGGTCCAAAGAAGCCCTTCTCAGTTTCCCCAAAGACAGTGTTAATGGACTGCTCCACGAAACATAAGTGTAACTCTGTGAGATGAATTCACACATCACCAAGAAGTTTCTATGAAAGCTTCTTTCTAGTTTTCATCTCTGGATATTTCCTTTGTCACTGTAATGTTCATTGCGCTATGAAGTATCTAATTGCAGATCTCCAGAAAACTATGCTAACAAACTAATCACTGAAGAGAAACGTGTAACTCTGTGAGTTGCATTCACACATGGCAATGCAGTTTCTCAGAAAGCTTCTCTTTAGTTATTATGTGAGGATATTTCCTTTATCACCATGGGCCCCAATAGGCTGCCAAATATCACTTTGCAGATTCCACGAAAAGAGTGTTAGCAAACTGCTTCTTGAGGCAGAGATTGTAACTCTGTGAGAAGAACTCACAGATCAGAAAGAAGTTTCTCAGAAAGTTCTTTCACGTTTTGAACGTATGAAATTTCCTTTATCAGCGTAGGCCTCAATGTGATCCAAAGAAGCCCTTCTCAGTTTCCCCAAAGACAGTGTTAATGGACTGCTCCACGAAACATAAGTGTAACTCTGTGAGATGAATTCACACATCACCAAGAAGTTTCTAAGAAAGCTTCTTTCTAGTTTTCATCTGGATATTTCCTTTGTCACTGTAATGTTCATTGCGCTATGAAGTATCTAATGGCAGATTTCCAGAAAACTGTGCTAAGAAACTGATCACTGAAGAGAACGTGTAACTCTGTGAGTTGCATTCACACATGGCAATGCAGTTTCTCAGAAAGCTTCTCTTAGTTATTATGTGAGGATATTTCCTTTATCACCTTGGTCCCCAATAGGCTCCCAAATATCACTTTGCAGATTCCACGAAAAGAGTGTTAGCAAACTGCTTCTTGAGGCAGAGATTGTAACTCTGTGAGATGAACTCACAGATCAGAAAGAAGTTTCTCAGTAAGCTTCTTTCTCATTTTTATTGGAAGATGTTTCCCTTGGCCCCATTGTTTTCAAAGGGTTCGGGAATATCTGTTCTCAGATTCCACACAAATAGGGCTAGGCCACGGCCCCACGAAATACAGCTGCAACTTAGTGAGTTGAATTCCACACATCACAAAGCGGTTTCTCAGAAAGCTTCTTTCTTAGTAAGACGAAGTTATTTGTGGTCTTGGAGCGCCACCGTGTGTCCTATTGCAGATTCTGCGAAAACTCTTCCTAGCAAGTTCTCAGTGGAAACAATGATGGACATCTGTGGGCTGAAATTACCCACAACAAAGAAGTTCTGAGAAGGCTTCTCTGCAGGTTTCTCTGAGGATAGTTCCTTATTCAGCATGCGATTCAACGATATCCAAGACCTCACATCTGAGATTCCTCAAATGAGTGCTAGGAAACTCCCCCGAGAAAGGGTGATAGAACACTGTGAAATGAATTCACATATCACAAAGCAGTTTTCTCAGAAAGCTTGGTTCTGCTTTCTCTTGGAGGATATTTCTTTTTCCTTCTATTTCTTCAAAGCTATCTGAAATATCACTTCTCGGAATCCACGGAAACAGTCCTAAGAAACGGCTGCAAAAAACAATGGCGTAACTCTGTGAGTTGCATTCACACATGGCAATGCAGTTTCTCAGAAAGCTTCTCTTAGTTATATGTGAGGATATTCCTTTATCACCATGGGCCCCTATAGGCTC